>NW_025401443.1:549503-615402 GCF_020080835.1 Cotesia glomerata
TAATAATAATAATATGTTCGGTAGAGGTTTGTATGCAATGCTTGGCCGACATTCTAATATTACGCTCGGCCGCTGCTTGAATCCTATGCTCGGCCACTGCTTGAATCCTATGCTCGGCCGATCACAGGATCCGATATCGGAATGGCGTTACAACCCGATACTCGCCTAGTCTTGGGCCGACGACATATTCGGATACTTGGCCGATAATTTTAAATCAGCTGCCTGGCTTGGCCCATTAATGGGCCCTTCCTCATTTTTTGTATGAGTAGCTCAGAGTAACAAGCCTGATGAGTCATATTTTCATAATTTTTCAACTATATTTTCTAAATTATTGACGATAGATGACAAATTTCAATTAAAAATTTAAAGTATATTTGATTCTCTAAAAAGTTAGCATAGATTAATTTTTTACATTATAACTTGCTTCATAAGTCAACAAATATTATTGTTATTTATTTAATACTAAAAATGCAATTTATATTGCAATAAAATACTTCAATCTACTTCCTAATAATCTGAAAGCGCTAAATTATAATAAAAGGTTAAGGAAGCATATTGTGAGGTGGATTATTTATTTCGTTTTTGGTCTATTGAAGTTATTTAACCAATCCTCAAGACAACCCTGATTAAGTAAACATATTGAAAATGATTTGACACATTCCACTCCCACAAGATATATTATTTAAAATAAGAAAATTGAATGATTAACAAGTATTTAATATAATAAAAAATCTAATCCTATCTGATGCTTTTTATTTCTTTTTTCGCATAAGAGAGTATTACCGAAAAATTATGTTTTTTTTAGATACCTCAACATTTTCATGATAGTATTTTTATTTTTATTGTGCGTTTCTATTGTATTTTAAGTTATTATTTTTTTTTCGTATCTATTTATTTATTTATTACCATTGCTGCAAAAAAACATAATTGTTCATCGAATCACTTTAGTCACATAGTAATCCAGGATAAAACCTTCCATATCTAACCTTTCACAATTTTACATTGTAAAACTTATTACATTTTTACTAATCTTTACGACATAGTAAATTATAAAAAAATTTTTTATATTCCATATTTACGTGTTCATATTAATATTAACTTTTGTATGGAACTTTTCACTTTCTGTTAAAAAGAGTTATCATTAGTGGCTGAGGTTTCAAGTCAAATTCAAATTTTCTACAGAATTCTCAACTAACGCCCTCTGAGTATTTATTGACTTTTTGCGTAATTAATCAATTGTCCGCTTGAAATCGGCAATTAGAGGACTCTATTGTCTTTCATTATAATCGGTCCTTGATTGAGGTTGGTTTTTTAATGAATCATTATCGTATCAACAATTATACCAGTTTATTGATAAACAATGTCTTGTAAAGTAAGTAAAAATTACATTAACTTGGTTGGGTTCGAGTCAAAAACTTTAAGTGATTTGAAATTATCCACGGATCGTGATGTTTTATGTTTATTTTTCTATAAACATAGAACAGATGAACTATTCATTCGCGAAAGTGCTCGATTTGTTCTGTGTGAGGTTATCAAAGTGTGGAATAAGTTCTCATTACCAGGAATTAATTTACATCGTTCAATTGGAAAAATTGAAAAATTACATAAAAACTGGCAAAAAACTCAAGTACATAAAGCTCGCAAAAAATCTCCCCCACAACAATTGGCCGAAAAAACTTTTATCAATTTTCTCGACAAACTGTTTGATATTGCACCGCAGAATGTTTTGACAACATTAAGCTCACCACAAAGGAAAGTTTTGATTGCTAGTCGGGAAATTCGCAAACGTAGTCAGTTGATAAAGATTTCAGCCAATATTGAAGATGTACAAAATACATCGACCTTCTGTGTGGAAGACAATTCAAATTTAATTTCGATGGAAAGTGCTGGGACAGATGTAAATACTAATGAAGTTGATGAAGCAGATAAAATCGAATGGTTACTCGTTGCTTTTATTTTTAATAATCCATTTTAAAGAATTCTTCTCACAGCAATAATTTTACAATTAACTTTTAATTTATAATTCTGTGAATGATTTTTACACAGTAAAAAAATTTTCGTCTAATTTAACACAAATATTTGTTTTACTGACTGTTTTTTGATAGATAGATAGATGATAATTTCATTGGATTCTGGAGCCTAGGCTCCCTCAAAACCATCATCAAATATACATTTATAATTAGTGTATGATGTACAGAGTTTTAGATACATAAAAATAAAATCCAAATAAATATAGTAATTAACAGTCATAACATGTTAATCATGCTTATAAATAATACTTGTATTATACAAAGCTCAACAACCTCCAACAGCAGTAATAAACGTTCAATATAGCAGATCAATAATTTTGGAAATAATAATCATAGCACAGTCTACGGAATATTTCGAAACTTTCGGCTTTTGTAATTTCAGCTGGCCGCGCATTCCAGATACGTATACCATGAACAAAAAACGAGTTATC
Organism: Cotesia glomerata; assembly: GCF_020080835.1. Taxonomy (NCBI): domain Eukaryota; kingdom Metazoa; phylum Arthropoda; class Insecta; order Hymenoptera; family Braconidae; genus Cotesia; species Cotesia glomerata. Next base: position 551,965 of record NW_025401443.1, read on the forward strand.
ATACATACAACAATTAGATCTAGGTAGCCACAGATAATCTTCCCTTACATCGCCTCTACGCAACGCAACCGGCAAAAATTCTAAGTGACATTTAAATAGCTGACGATAATTTAAATATATTTCTTTGTAAAAGAGGCATGCTATGAAGTAGTTTCTTCTGTCACTCAGTTTTAACCAACCCAGCCTCTTAAAGTACGGAGTAATGTGTTCAGCCCTCGCAATTTTATAGATATAGCGAACACAGCAATTCATTTTGCGCTGTAATCACATTTGCGAGTCATTAGTAATATTGCAGTAAGCCGCACAACAATTATCAAACATTGGGAATATTAACGTGGTGACAAGCTTTATACGCAGTTTTTCGTTGAAGATTTCATTATTAATCTTCAACTGCGCCAGAACCCGAATTGCCCTATTACAAACACTCATCACCTGATTTTCCCAGGTGAGAGTGCTATCAATTAACACGCCAAGATACTTAATTGTCGTATCGTAGTGAATAATGCAATCATTTACGCGAATACAATCAGCATACTTACAATTATTACAGTTAACTTTAACTCTACTACCAAAAATCACAGCTTTTGTCTTCGATGCATTTAACTTAAGGTAATTGATATTGCACCATTCTAAAATTTTAACTATTTCCGCATTCAGGGCAGCAACACATTCATTTATCTGTTCTGGATAGCAGGGAAAGTATATTACTAAATCATCAGCATAAAGCAAATATCGACAGCTCAGCTGTTGAGAGAGATCCGAAATATAAAGCGAGAACAATAAAGGGCCAAGCACACTGCCTTGTGGCACACCATTTAATACATTCCTCCAAGAGGATGCGCACTCATTAGCAAATACCTGCTGCTTTCTTTGAGTCAAATAAGACCTAATCCACGTAATGGCATCAGTAGAAAAATTCATCAATAACAATTTGTGTAATAGTCTTTTGTGATTTACAGAATCAAAAGCCTTACTTAGGTCAAAGAAAACAGCTAAAGTGACTTTAGATGCATTTATTGCCAAGCGAATATCATCACAGAGCTTTATTACAGCAGTCTGTGTATTCAGGCCCTCCCTAAAAGCTATCTGGTACTCATCAATGAAATTGTTCTCAGTAACATACTTAATAATTTGATCATGTACGCATCTTTCAAGTGCTTTCGACAAATTACTCGTCAGCAATATAGGTCGGTAATCAGCACATATCTCAGCATTTGCTCTCTTCGGTATTGGGACAATACGCGACAACTTCCACTCATTAGGAAAGACGCCAGAATTTAACGAACTATTAAAAAGCAATGTAACAAATGGCAACACAAACGATATTAAGCATTTATACGCCTTAAGTGGGAAACTATCCGGACCTACAGAGTTGGAAGTAAGTCGCATTATTGCCTTCTTAACAGTAACATCATAAAGTGCTGAGAAATTAAAGTATACATTATCATCGCCAGTGCAACGGGACACAATGTCAGATACATCAACATTAAGATCAGAGTAGCCAGACGACTGTACAAAGTAGTCATTTAGCTCATTCAAATCCACCTCAACAATAGACTGTGTACCCTTCCGCCTTACCAAGCCAAGTCTACGCAGATCATTCCACATCGCTTGCGTATTTTTTGCCGAACTTAACTGATTGTCAAAGTAACACTTTTTAGCTTCACTTATCCGCTGCTTCACCAAACGCCGCACACTGGCATACTCCTTATAGGCATAGCCAGTTCTCCTGAAGATCCTGTACAGCTTGTCACGACGAGCTTGAAGATCCCTGATGTAACTAGTAAACCATGGCGCCGGGGGACGACGAGGATGTATCGTTCTTTCAGGAGCAGCAATGTCAGTAATCCGACGAAGTTGCTGATGAAACCAGGTATTCATATCATCCACAGTCGTTTGTGATTCCATATCTTCAATGTTGACTCCATCAAACAGCCGTGCCAACACATCACCATCAATACTGATGAGATGAATAATCTACTGCATGGTCACATTGGTCAGGTCATTGAGATGATAGCTCCATTAAGAGAAATTGAGATTCGTGACAAGGCAGCGCCATGGATCACGTGGGATATCAAGGTTCTTCAGCGTCGTCGGTCAAAACTCTACAGGATATACAGAAGATCAGGATTTGCGTTCAAGGAGTATGCGGAAATGCGTAAAGTGATTAAGCGAAAAATAATAGATGCAAAGAAGTGTTACTTTGATCGTCAATTTCGGGACTGTAAAAATGCGAGATTATTATGGAATGATTTTCGTAACTTAGGTTTGGTAAAACGTACCGACTCGACTACTGAACTTGATCTTAATTTAGATAATCTAAATGATTTCTTTGTTTCGGCGGCCGGCCCACCGTTGCAAAATATCGACTTTGAATACTTGAATGCGTGTGCAGTAAAATGTGATATCTCATTTTCTTTCAAGTCACTTACCCCTGCTGTTGTTAGACAGGCATGCATGAGAATAACTTCCGGGTCTATGGGTCCAGATGGCTTTCATATAAAAACGTATAAAGTTCTAATGTCCTATTTTTTGCCATACATAACTATGTTATTTAATTTTTCGCTTTCTGATGGTTGCTTTCCCTCAGCTTGGAAGAAATCATATGTATTGCCTTTGCCTAAAGTTCATAATCCGACTGAGTACACCAATTACAGACCAATTTCATTGCTTTGTACTTTATCAAAAGCTCTTGAGAGATGCGTCCATGACCAGATCTTAAATCATCTGCTAGTAAATGGGATAGTTGACCAATTTCAAACGGCTTTTCGGGTGGGTCTGAACACTCAAGATGCTATTATAAAATTTTGCGATGATGTGAGGTTAGGTATGGATGAATCAAAGGTAACAATAGCGGTCTTTTTTGATTTTAGTAAGGCCTTTGACTCGGTGGTCTATGATATTTTGATATTTAAGTTGAGAGCTATGGGTTTTAGTGATACAGTGATCAATTGGATTATCTCGTATTTAAAGGGTAGATTACAGGCAGTGCGTGCCAGTAATGGTATGATTTCGGCATGGAAGGATGTTTTGTGTGGAGTACCGCAAGGGAGTGTTCTCGGTCCACTGCTCTACTCTATTTATGTAACGGATCTAGGTCGTCTTCTGAAATTTTGTAAACACTTATTTTATGCTGATGATTTGGTCATTTACCGGGAATGTAAAATCTGCAATATTGTAAACTGTGTGAATACTCTGAACAATGAGATATCTATAATATCTGAATGGTGTATAAAAAATGGGTTAAAAATGAATCTGAACAAAATGAAAGCGATGATCTTTGGAACGGTGTTTAAATTAGCGGACTTGAATTTTGTTGATGTGCCTAATATCGTATTAAATAATACTATAATTAATTACTGTAAATCTGTAAAATATTTAGGAGTAATGCTTGAGGATACTTTGACCTGGTCTTTGCAGGTAACGGAGATTAACAAAAGTAGTATGAGTTCTTGCTCAATTGAAAATGCATGGCGATGCGTTTAGCTTGCCAGTGAAAAAGAGACTCGTAACAACTCTGATATTTCCTATATTTGACTATTGTGCGGCAGTTTACACGGATATAACATGTCAACAGCAAATTAGGTTACAGAAAAAGTTAAATGCTTGTGTTCGCTACATTTTCAAAATATCCAGGTATGAGCATGTAACACCGTATAATGCAGATCTGCACTGGTTAACACTTAAGACTCGGAGAGATTTCTTTTTGTCGTGTCTCGTTTATAAAGCCTTATTTTTAAATCAGAAGCCACTTATTGGCAGTCTGTTACATATTCGTGAGCCTCGTCTCCGTAGGGGTGATGTGCGTCAGAATTATCTTGAGTTGCCGAGCTGTCATAGTACGAAATATGATGTTTTTTTTAGTTAGTGCAGTCAGAGCTTGGAATCGGTTACCTAATCAATGTACGTCACAGCCTGATTTTCAAACTTTCAGACAAGCCTGTTATGAGTTTTTGCTGAGTGGAGAGAATGTTTTTGATGGTCTTTAGAATTGATGGATGATGGGACGTAATAGCTAATGTAATTTAATAATAATGATTTGTTATAATTTGTTTAAAACTGTTTTACACTATTGTATGAAAATTTTTGTATTTATCTTGGAGGGCCGCAAGGAGTCTTGACTCCATGGCCTTAATAAATAAATAATAATAATAATAATAATACTGTGCCAGCTCCGATACGTGAAACTTCTTAATCTCTGTTGCTCTACCTTATATGTAACAGATATTAAATCATGATCAGACAAGAACGGCTGGGCAGACTGCTCAGAAGACAGGACCATTGCTGCATTATTGATGATACAGACATCGATCCAGGTATCAGAATTTTCCAGGTGATGCGTCACTCGATAAGGAACAATATGCAAATTAAAAACAACACATAGTCTACGTAGCTGATCACCGTAAAAATTACTGCAGCTCAAATCAGAGTTGAAGTCACCCATAATAATCATGTTTCTGTAGGTTGCAACCAAAGTTTCAAGACCCTTCTCTAAATCGTCGAGATGGCCAGTATTAGGGGGCTTGTAAACCACTCCAATTACGATTCGCTCTTTAGACGACCCGCAAACTTCAATGAACAGATACTCTGGATGCTTATCTTCCAAATTCGCAGACGACAGTACAAACTTAGACACTAGATCATCTCTAACATAGAAAGCAACTCCACTACCGCTCCGCAGACGACGATCATGACGATGAAGTACAAATGATGGTAAGGACATCATTTCATCAGACACCAAGTGATTTAACCACGTTTCAGACACAGCAATAACATCATACTTATTAACTCAGAAATATTCTTTAAATTGTTCAAAATGACGCTCATTTCTTAGTGATTGAGCATTTATATGACACACTTAAACAGTTATTATTTGTCGGAGGTCGCAACGTGTCAACAACAATATTAGACACACTCCTAGATGATGATGATGATGATGATATAGAGGGAACCACTCGCTGTTAATCAAGTAGACCTCGCAAAGGACTTACTCCCGTTGAAGGCAACAGTTTCACCGGAGCTTTGTCATCTGCGTATCGAATTGACAGATGCATACGAAATCCAAACACTCTTAGCCTGGATATTGGGATAGGCCTTACGTACGTCCGAACGAAGCTTATAAAGAGAAGGAGGATGTCGCCTATGAACATAAATCGGAACATCCGCATCCTGCACTGCAAGCATTATGGCACCTAGCTTTACAGGATTACTCTTTACACTCCTCATGATATCATCGACATATCTCTGATTGGCAAACTTGACTCGTACATTTCGATTTGCAGCACCAGCTCTACCAAGTCACTCCAATTTAAAAATATTATTTTCAGTAACCTGAACTCCAAGAGTAGTGGAAAATAACATAACCTTCTCCATAAGTTTTTCACCCCGTTCCTCAAGAATTCCAGCAACTGTTATCTCATCTGCCAAAAGTTGAGATTCAAGTTAGAGTGTCCTCAACTCCAGACTACCATCACACACCTTCTGCGCAGCACACTTTATTTCTTCAGCGAGGTCAGCAGGAACACCAGGCTGTACCTTTTCAACGATAGCCACACGCTCCTCAAGCTCTTTAACAGTAGTCTTCAGCAAGTTATAATCAAGGCTCAACTTATCCATCTTCCCCTCTACCGAAGCGATAGACTTTTTAAACCCATCTACTTTGCTCATCATACTATCTACCTTCATACTGATGTCACCAATCTGATCTATTTTCTCAAGTTTACTGCTTATCTCATTGATTTTGTTAGCATCGATTTTTTCCAGCTTTTTACTTATCTCATTGATCTTGTTAGCATCAATTTTTTCCAGCTTTTTACTTATCTCTTTAATGTCTACAATCAGCTTTAGTTTGGACAGTAGCTGACTCATCGGTAATACTGCGACAGCAGATCGCACACCACACAGCCATTGTAACTGACAATGCTAGATGGCAGCAGGCTACAGTTACAAACGAGTGAGCCAGAGAAAATGTGCTCAACAAAAACGCAACCTCAAATCAAAAACACAATAATTATTTTACTCAGAAATAAAAAAACTACACCTCCAACAGTAGAGATTAATGCCTCAAAATACGCACAATAATCTACACTTTAATATTAAACAGCCTAAAGCCGTGCTACAAGCAAAAAAATAGGCAAAAAATACAAGCAATCAGGACGAGAAAAAACAACGTCCGCCCTGTACACTTTACACTACTATTTTTACACAAACTAATGATAATTTAACATTATAGTGTGTTAAATCAACACATGAGAATGTGAAATTCTACACACTAGAGTGTAATATTCTACAAAAAAATTTTTATACTTTACGCAATGACGAAAAATTTTTTACTGAGTAAATATACTGTAAATAGTCTTTACTAACGTCATAATTTTTATATTCTTCACTTACTGAATAGGCGATTCGCTCACACTTTACTAATGCTTTATGTAATACTGTACATTATTGAAAATATACGAGGAATTTCACTAGAAACCAAATATGTGAGTTTTCGGCTATTTAAGATAAAAGTAATATTCTATCATCATTTACAGTGTAACAGGGTAAAATTACCATGCATCGATAAGTCGCCAGAGATCGATAACTATTCGACTAGCACTGGTGCACCTCGATCTTCGGGCCTAAAGAGAGAGTAGGAGGGGATATTTTGGGGGTTATGTATAGGTGAGCCGTGCATTGCGAAAGGGAGAAGTAGTGTAACCGCCAGACAGTGTGCCACAGAAATCAAGAGGCACCGATCCCCGGAGTAGTTACGAGACGACAGAAGCCAATAACATCTAGGACTCCAATCTCGAGTAGTGAGTTAGATTGTCGTATATTCAACAAGGTATCAATAATTACTCTATGGGCTAGGAGTGGACCGCGGGGTTTATACTTGGTTTACTTCTCCTCTGATTAATTATTCATCATTTATTAATTCGTAATAATTCAAAAATTATTTAATTGCAATTGACTTTGATTAGTTGGTTGCCGTTGAGCGTCCCTCAAGGGGGTTTATACCCGAGGACTGCTCAAAGACCTTGCGGTGTTAATTGCCGTGAGAATTTATTTTATTAATTTACTCGATTAATTATAAATAATTCTGAACATTTGAAGGATCGGTTTAGTTGCATTTATTTTATTTGATAAAATAAAAACCGAATAATAAATTCTTCGAGAAAGTTCCTTTGTCTTCTCACGGATCAGGCAAGCGTTGGTCGAATTTTACAATGCAGTTAACGTGTACCCAAGGTCAAAGTTACTACGCACTAATGAATATTGGCGTCCATTTTTAGCTCGCAAATTTTTGGCAATTATTTGACACGACGAATTATTAAGAACAATTGAATTATTATTATTTAACATTATTTATTACGAGAAAATACTATTTATTGTCCAGTATATTATTTATTGAGAATTGATTTACTGAATTTTGGCACAATTATGATTGATTTACCCGTGGATAATTTTTCGTTAATTTATTTTATAGTGAGAAAAATTATTTATTAATTATTTATTTAATCGGAAAATTCCACGTGGTCATTCATACATTGAACTTAAGTTCTGGAAGCTCATTTTAATAATCTTTAATTTCATCATCTTAGAAAAATTCTTTAGAATTTAATTAACAACGTGGATCATTAAGTCCGGGAATTTTTAGTTAGTTAAAATTAATTGATGAATTTTAATAAGAGTTATTTATTATTTAAGAAATAAAATTATGAGTTAAATTGGAATAAAATTAGACGTTGAATGTTTCTAAAATTTATTTCGTGTTGAGTATTAACTCGTCATTGATTTGGAATAAATTCAAGCGTCGGTTTTTAGTTCAGATTTTGGAATTTATTTTAGTCTTGAAAATAATTAATACTTTAATTGTTAGCTAATGACTGAATCGTTTTAAGCAGAGAGTTAATGTAATGATTCTCTGGAAATAAATTTCGTTAATAATTTTCATAAAATTAAGTAAAGTAAAATCAGTGTGTGTGTGAGACGCGTGGGTTATGTGATTGTGAGTGTTTACAGCGTTCCCTCGCATACGACAGTCTCTGTGCGAGCTGTATCGTTGGCTAGGTACTTAAGGGGTATGAATGTGTAACGATCTCTACTTATTGATGATTTGCCGAGTAGAGTAATTAATACCAGTTTGGTTAGTGTTAAGTTGGAAAAATTAATAACGACCCCTACTTCTTGATGATTTGCCGAGTAGGGTAATTAATGCAGTAATATTTATATAATATATTATATATAATATATAATATATAATATATTAATGCAAAATATTTAAATTGGAAAAACTTCAGAATCGATGGAGGACCTCTTAAAATTAAAATTAAGAACTCTCCTTTGGACAGGACTTTTGTTTCGACATCTTCTACGATATTTTAAGCGGAAAGTGAAAAAAAAACTATCCAATTTTTCCGGCACACCCTAATGTACATAATAAAGAGAAGAGGCCCTAAGATGGTCCCTTCGGGAACACCAATTTTTACTATTCTATAATCACTTGAACAATTATTTAATTTAACACATTGAGCGATAAATTATTCAATTCAATCCATACAGCGATAAATCTGAGTAATGAGAATTTTGCGGAAAATAATCTAGCCAGAGTCAAGGAGCTATTGAAGAATAATAATTATCCAGTATGCTTCGTAAATAAGGCTGTGGAATTATTTTCAAAGAATGTAGAAACTAAGAACAACATAGTAGTAGTTTTCAACATCAAGAAGTGCTACAAATTTCCGTTTATCAAAGGTTTATCGTACAAATTGGACCACTGTTGAAAAGACGAAAAGGCGAAATTAGTGTTTTATAACATAAATACAGTTAAGAAAGTATATACGAGGCTGAAAGACAAAATCAAATTGGAGTGCATGTCTAATGTTGTGTACAAGATTCCTTGTAGTTGTAGCAAGGTATATATAGGTCAGACATCTCAGTATGTAAAAAAACGAATAGCTCAACACAAGTTCGACTGTAAAAATGTCAATGTGTTGAAAGAGAGTAAAACGGCATTAGCTGCTCACCACTTTGATTCGAGCCATAGTTTCGGGTTTGACAAGGTTGAAATATTAGATACAGAAAGGTTTCATTTAAAAAAGAATATAAGTGAGATGGTACAAATAACATAACACATTTCAGTTAATTACAGAACTGATACTTAGAATTTAAGTGCGGCATATAATCAAATATTGGACATTTATAAAAAAGAACTACATTTGCGTCAAACTCATAAACATTTTTGAATTTAGCGCTAGATGGTCAGTAAAATTTAGGTTCAGCTTACCGACGCTGGTCATATGTTTATAGGTTGAACTAACTGAGTGGTTATTATTATGACTGAATTGAGTAATGTGTGTACGTACTTTTACAATAAGGTTTTTTCAAAGCGATTTTATATTTATCATTTTAAAATTGTAGTCTGGATGTATTATTCTGCTAGTTGGGGTATTTTAAGATTTATACTGATAACAATTGTGGAGTAATTCAAATTTCGGTAAGTATTTTTAAAAAATGTTTGTTAAAATTAATAATTTTAAAGGTTAGAGTATATTAGAGTTGTTATTGTGTTTATATTGACTGACATATGAGATTTGTATTTACTATTTGACATTTTTTATATATTGTTAATTTAATGTTATGTATTCCTCATTATAGAGCCCTGAAGAAGTCAGGAAATACTGACGAAACGTTGGTGATGAAATAAAAAATAATCCACAAGAAAGTGAGTCTCTATTTCCCACTAAGAATTCAAGTATTCAACACATTGTTCTCTACCTGATAGATAATCTACAATCAATTTATGAGGTAGACCTTTGATTCCTTTGCGCCACAATTTATCTAGCAAAATTTTATGATTTACTGTATCGAAAGCTTTAGCTAGATCAAAGAAAACCAGTACAGATGGACGATTCTTATCTAAATTATCATATATAAAACTAGAAGTAAAAGCGAGAGCATCATCTGTACCTCTGTTCTTCATGAAACCTATTCTTCATACAAATAATTTGCATAATATTAAAATTAAGGATCGGATTGAAAAAAAAAATGCACATTTATTAGAAATATTAAAATGACGAAATACCTCAATTAATTTTTAAGTTTAAAGAAAAGAGAAATTAAAAAAAAAATTTACTTACCAATAAACTTTTAAATGGAATCTGAATCAAGACCCCAACTACGTAGTAAACATTGGACATCCATTGTAAAATTCTTGTAGTTATAATTTTTTTTTATCCGCTTAATATTTTTGTTATTAACTATTTTTATTTTTCAGGCGGCACAAAACTATTTATAAAAACTCGTTGACAACCGTAATTTTAATAATAATTTTATAAAAAAAATACACAATCACTATTGATTGATTTATTTTTTGTTAATTTATTATAAACAAATATTTTAAGACAAATTAGTCACGCTACGATGCCATTTAATAGCTCAATATTCATTGAAGCCCGATTTTCAAAGCGTCATAGTTTGTAAATTTAGCCACAAGATGGACTTAGCGACTTAAGTTGAATGGAACCGTTATTATCGACGATATTATCGACGATTAAACAGATCTTATTCTTGAAAAAAAATTTGAAATTATTGGTCGTTTGATATAATTGCAATGGAAGTTTAAATTAAGCACAATCAATAATTATAAATGGAGCATTTCTCCAAAATCTCCCAATGTGGAGCTCTAAACCTGTTTGGAAAAAGCTGAAAATTTTTTTAGTTTTTTCATTAAGAAAATATAAATATTTTGTAAATAAAAAAATGAATGAAAAATAAATAAAATTATTTTATTTTGAATTCAACTTTAAAGTTTTTTATAATTTTCTCGCAGATAAAATTTATATTCATACAAATTCAACGCTCTCTTGCGTTTTAAATAAATAATAAAAAGAAACAGTTAGGCACTGTTTTACAGACTCTTAGCAATTTAGTATAATAAAATCTACCTTAAAGGTGTATTTATAAGACAACATAGAATATAACTGCTTAAAAAATGGAAAATCTCTATAAAATAGCAATTAAGGAGTTTAAAAAATTTTTCATAGAATTAGATTTTATTTTTCATGTAACAGTTTGCTTTTCGTATCAATTATTTGAATATTATTCTGTCAGGAACGAATTATTGAGCCAAAACATCGGATCGTGATTTTGGAGTTGATTGATTAAGCCGTTTAAAAGTTATTAAAAAAAAACCACTTTTGAAAAAAATTTTTTTTACAGTTTTTCTTAGATTTTTCGAAATCCATCGGTATGAATCAGTCCAAATTGTATTTAAAATCTAAGTTTGGCCAAGCCCTTTCGAATGACACCAACCGCGATGAAATCGGTTTAACCGTTCAAAAGTTATAAGAGGTTTATATACTTACACACTCCACACACACACACACACATACACACACACACACACACACACACACACACACGCACACACACATACGCACACACACACACATACACACACACACACACCTGCGGCAGAGGAGAAACTGCTAGCAGGCGCGTCTCCCCGTAGCGGATGGGAGAACGCTCGCTGTCCTTGGATGACACTAGGTCTCTTAGTTGATGAGGTACAGAGGGTAGGAGCCAAATAAAATACGCTTTCGTGAACAAAACCCCCCCCCCCCCCCCCCCCCCCTTTTGATGGGTTGGTCACACTAATTGACCTAGCAAGACGATCGTTCCCTGCTGTAACTTACTGGGAGTGTCCGGAACCCGTGTCGATTATTTTCGACGATGCAGGCTACGGCTGATGTGAGCTTGCTCTGCCGAGGTGTAAGTTGCAGTAGTGGATCAGGAGCCCACCACTTCGGGCCTTGATCAGGAAGTACGCAGTGAGTGTTAGAGATCGGAATCTTTACCGCCCCGAGCGAGTCTAGTCCGTCCGTGTATTCCGGGATTGACTGTGTCGGCTAGGCCTCAGGGAACTGGGGTAGGAGTACTATCTCCGAGGTTACACCCGTTCCTAGTTATGACAACCCGCTCCACTCCGTACGATGCGCTGGTAAATCGAAAAGTATGAGTAATTTACAGGAAACAAACAAGAGTGGAAACAGGCTTCATGCCCAACAAGCAGCGATTGAAGCAAGCGCTGAAATAAAGAGAACGTAAGCGCTGGAGCGCCTTGAAAAGCTGACCATTGAGCTGCAAGAGTTTGTCCAAACTAAGGTCAATATCCACAAGGAGATAAAGACCAAGACAACCGGTGTAGTCAATGCTCTTGGAAGATTCAAGAAACTGGACGAGGAATGGCAGTCATCACGACGACGCATTCAAACTGAAGTTGAGACGGAAGAAGCAATGGACACTGGAGCCGACGGTGACGGCGAATCTGCTGCTGAGGACAAGGGTGAAACTGACACAAGGCCTGGAAAGAGAAAGGACCGGAATTCGCCAGAGCCAACTGACAAAGTCACAAAGAAGAAGGACTTGAAAAAAAGCCCTCCCCAACGACTGGCAGGGCAGGGCGATGAACCTAAGAAGGCGACTGATTGGGAAAAAGTACAGACTAAGAAGGAGAAGAGGAAGCTAGCTAGAGAGCAACTCTCAAAGCAGCCACCGAAGGAGCCCAGGCCAGAGCCTAAGTGGAAAAAACCACGCAAATGGATCAGACCCGACGCACTGATCATCCGCCCAGCATAGAAAACAAAGTATGCCGAGATTCTGCGTCGCATAAAGCAGGACGTCCCAGATGAGCAGGTTCGTTCAACGGTAGATAAGATCAACAAGACCAGAAGTGGCGACTTGTTGATTACGATTTCGAGGAAGAGCACTGACAAAGGCCAAACCCTCCAAAAGGCGATCGCAGACATCCTTAAGGAGGAGGCCAAAGTGATCTGCAAATGACCACAGGAGACCATCGAGATCCGAGATGTCGATGACGACACGACAAAAGAGCATATTCAGACTGCTCTGAAGAGGGAAGCTGGAGAAAGTTGTGAAATCCCACTAGAGGCAATCGAAATCCGTAGAGCCTTTAGGGGTACGCAGACAGCCACAGTGTTACTACCAGCAGCTGCAGCACAAAAGTTACTGGAGGGAAACTGCAAAATAAGGATCGCCTGGGTCAATTGCCGAATGAGAGCAACGAAGAGACCCATACAATGCTTCAAATGATGGCACTTTGGGCACTTCGGATCTCAGTGCAAAAGCGAAGTCGACCGGTCTCAGCACTGCATAAGGTGCGGAAAAGAAGGACACAAAATTGCTGATTGTAAAAATCTAGATAAATGTGCACTGTGTGTTGAACGGCATGGCGTAGAAAAGGCGGCTCACCATGCAGGCACGAACAGATGCTCCGTCTTCCAAGAAGCGCTCCAGAAGATAACGAAGCCAAGAACATGAAGATATTGCAGGTCAACCTCAATCATTGTGAGGCTGCGCATGACCTGCTCATGCAAACTGTGCGTGAATTAGAGCCAGACGTAGCACTTATAAGTAAGCCTTATAGACACCTGAGTAACCAACCCTGGGAATCCGACAGCACTAACAAAGCCGTCATCTGGTCCTGCGGTAAATGTCCTTTTCAGAGAACAGTCAACAATAAAAAAGCCGGCTTCGTAGCAGCATGGGTAGATGGCCTCCACTTCTACAGTTGCTATGCACCACCTAGTCTCTAATAAACAGTTTGAAAACTTTCTTGATCGAATAACTGAGGACGCAAGAAAACACTTTCCCGTGGCAATAGCTGGTGACTTCAATTCCTGGGCAGCAGACTGGGGCAGCAAGTTCACTAATACACGTGAAAAAGCACTTCTTGAGGCAATGGCCACACTGAACGTGATCCTTCTTAACACCGGTGACACGCCAACGTATACTAAGGGAGAGGCAAACTCAATTGTCGACCTTACATTTGTCAGCAGTTGCTTAGCTCAAAGAGGTTTTCCTTGGAAAATATTGAACATCTACACAGCCAGTGACCATAGTGTGATACTATGGGAAATATCAATTGGCCAGAATTTAACAAGAGTCAACAGGAACGCCAGCGTAGTTGGGTGGACAGTTAAATCTCTCGACCTCACTGCTTTAGTAGTAGCTCTAAAGTGCGATCCGATCATCGTAGAAACTGCTAAAGAGAAGACCAAGGACCGAATGAGAAGAGTCACCCAGGCTTGCGACGCCAGTATGTCTTGGAAACGTGGCATGAATTCAAGAACTTCGGTGTACTGGTGGAACGATCACATTAGCATTCTACGTTCAGAGTGTCTTAAAAAAAGAAGAAAGTCTCAGCGTGGCTACAGACGACCTAACTCCGCAGAGCTGTTGGCAGAGTATAGAAAGGCCCGTCAAGAACTAAATAGAGCCATTAAAAATAGCAAAAGACGCTGCTGGACGAAACTGGTCGCAGAAGTAAAGACTGATCCATGGGGCAGACCGTATAAGGTGGTTATGTGACCCACCACAATATGACCCACCTGAAATGCCAGCCAATGCCATCACCTACGTGTCCACAGCTCCTAGAGAAGACTGTTACTGCGCTGTTTCCCCAACAGCCGGTATTCACCTACAAGGTGGAGCAGCTCAACCCTGAAGACATCCCAACTATCACGTTGGACGAGTTGATAGAGGCAGGCAATCGAGTAGGAAATAATAAGGCGCCGGGATTGGACGGAATCCCTAATATTGCCCTAAAATCAATCCTTAGGGTAGCACCGGCATTATTCCTGGACGTTTACGATACATGCCTGAAGGAAGGGACTTTTCTCCAGAAGTGGAAACAGCAACAGCTAGTGCTACATCCGAAGGAGAAAAATCCGCCAGAAGAACCGTCATCCTATCGACCACTCTGCATGTTAGACACGGCCGGCAAGATATTCGAGCGCATAATTCATCAAAGAATAGAGGCTGTAGTTGATCCACTCCTGGCAGAGAACCAGTTTGGTTTCCGAAAAGGACGGTCAACTCTAGATGCGATTAAATTGGTTGTTGATACAGCCAAGGATGCAATCGCCGGAACGAGATGGAAGGGTGAAAAGAAGAAATACTGCTTGGTGGCTGCTTTGGACATCAATAATGCCTTCAACTTCGCTAACTGGGACTGCGTTATGCGGGTTCTAGAAGAAAAAAACGTACCAAAACGATACCTTCGCAGAATGGTAGCGAGCTACTTCACGAATAGGGTTCTGAAATATGACACGAAGAACGGTACGGAAGTGTACGAAATCTCCGGAGGAGTGCCACAGGGATCAGTCTTAGGTCCTCTGCTATGGAACATCATGTATGATGGCCTCCTGAGAATAGCATTGCTCACGGGAGTCAAACTTGTAGCATATGCGGATGACGTAGCTGTCGTGATCGTCGCAAAGCACCTCGAAGAGATAGAAATGACATTTGATATAACATTCAGACGAATCAGTTTGTGGCTGGACATGATGAACTTGCAACTAGCCAAGCATAAAACCGAGGCAGTGCTCATCACTCGTAGAAAAACGGTAGAAACCATCAAGTTAAGAGTCGGAGAACAAGAAATAACATCACAACCATTTATCCGTTATCTGGGATTGATGCTGGATGCCCGAATCAACTTCAAGCAGCAGGTGGAACACGTCAGTGCCAAAGCGTCGGTAGTGAGGGCTAATCTCGCACGGCTGATGCCTAACATCTCACAGCATTATTTATATTTGTAAAAATGCTTGCTGTAAGATGGACGGTGTAGCTTAATGTATATAGAATAAGCAAAAGGAAATTTAGTATAGACCGGATAGCTCAAATGGTAGAGTAGCCGACATGTCTTCGGAAGGTTCTGGGTTCGAATCCCAGTCCGAACTATCTAATATTTTTTTCTCGCATGTTCTATAAACTCACATTAAGATGATCCTCTCCACATTCCTTTCTCAATCCTTTCCTACCAATATCCTGTTACGTGAATGTGGAACGCTTCACGTAATAATTACCGTAACTCCTATTCTTTCCCGCTTCACAGCATTATTTATATTTGTAAAAAAAAATGCTTGCCGTATTATGGACGGTGTGGCTTAATATATATAGAATAAGCGAAAGGAAATTTAGTATAGACCGGATAGCTCAAATAGTAGAGTAGCCGACATGTCTTCGGAAGGTTCTGGGTTCGAATCCCAGTCCGAGCTATCTAATAATTTTTTCTCGCATATTCTATAAACTCACATTAAGATGATTCTCTCCACATTCCTTTCTCAATCCTTTCCTATCAATATCCTGTTACGTGAATGTGGAACGCTCCACGTAATAATTACCGTAACTCCTATTCTTTCCCGCTTCACAGCATTATTTATATTTGTAAAAAAAAATGCTTGCCGTAATATGGACGGTGTGGCTTAATATATATAGAATAAGCGAAAGGAAATTTAGTATAGACCGGATAGCTCAAATAGTAGAGTAGCCGACATGTCTTCGGAAGGTTCTGGGTTCGAATCCCAGTCCGAGCTATCTAATAATTTTTTCTCGCATATTCTATAAACTCACATTAAGATGATTCTCTCCACATTCCTTTCTCAATCCTTTCCTATCAATATCCTGTTACGTGAATGTGGAACGCTTCACGTAATAATTACCGTAACTCCTATTCTTTCGTTATTTCTTTTGTGGACATTTTGTTACAGCGCCAGAAACTGTGATTACACGTCCAATAAGAGGGTACCATCACGAATCAGCGTCTTTCGATAGAATCCGGTGCATGGTCGCCCAAGTTGGAAGTGCATACCGGAATAAGTTAGAAACCGCTGTATAAACGCCTACTAAGGAGGTATAGTCAGGAACAAGCAGTTTGATAGAAATTTTTTGACGATCCTGACAGCTTACTCTGTGCGCTATTGGTTCTGGAGATTAAAAATAAAATTACAGTAGTGCTCTTAACTAAAAATTTCATTAGTCCAGGGGCGACTAATGAAATTTGATGTACTAGTGCATTTTGGATATACTCGTGCTGTATACTTGAGCTCGTAGAAAAACCTTATATACCAGCCTTAGTCATTAAATTTTCAGTCGATCTTCGAGCGTACAACCGGGTGGATCTCTAGAAAAGCCAAGGAGCAAATTACTGACAAGGTGAAGCCAGTTGTATTAGCGAAGACCAGTCCATCGTACAGAAGGTATTTGAAGATTCAAATGGGGAGCCTTCCTACTGAGAACGACGTTACCATGATGAACTGCGACTTAAGATTTCCATTCTTCGTTTGATTCATTTTTTTGGTCGTGATCTTGGGTGTAAACTCAGTTTATTAAGTTTGTTTCAAATAACTTAAAGTCTATGAATTGTCGTCGTAGTTTCTCAAGAGGAGTAAGCCGAGAAATTCCTTGTGAACCTCCTCTTCCGTTAAATTTTTAAATTAGTTCAATTTAAAACCTTAGTTTTGAGTTTATTTTATTAATCAGAGCTTAATTAATTTTCTGGGAAAATTTTTTGTAATAAATTCCTTCTTTGTCAAATTAATTTTATTTATTCAAAAACTTAGTCTTGTTCCAACCACACTATTTTTCGTCTTCGGCGTCCAAAAAGATCGTTGGCGCGAATCATGAGATATCTGACCAGGAGGTCACATAATTTGACCAGGGACTAACTGTTTCATTGAAATACTGAGGATTTTTTATCGTGCTCACTCATTTTGAAGCTAAACACGACGCGTCTATAAAAAATTGACGTGACAATTTCTTTAAGATTCTTAACTTTTATTGAATCAAAGTAAGATAGATATAAATTTCGTATAGATGATGCTACATTCGAATTAATGGTACAAATAGCGCTGTGTTCTGAGATAGTAAGTGTACATAAAGTGAAATACATTTGTTAGAAAATTAGTATTATCATTTATGATTTGTACTTTTTTGTATATTAACGTAAAAATATAAATTACCTCAAGATCAAAAATAGTGAGTGTCATATGAGTTCTATAGATAGGTTTGTCTGCAGATGATGTTATTTTATACTTTCGACTTTCGTGGATCATTCTCCCTTCGTCACCTCGTGTCCAGTAGTTTAGTGAAGTAGGATGAGCTTCTGTGCAGCATTCAAGAATAACTAAATAACCAAGTGGTGCACCTACTAGTTGATGTGGTATTGAGAGCATTGGAGAGACTGTAACAGTTAGACATAATGACCGGTCACGGAACAAATATGCTTTAAATTATTTAAATTATAAAATTACATTCATAACTTTTTCGAAATAGTCATCAATAAAAGAGTATTTCAAAACAGTAGTTAATAGGACCAGTCATCAAAATGTACGCTCTATTACCCAAATCGTTATAGGTGCTTTCAGTGACGTTTTTGAGCATTATAAAATAGCTAAAATGAGTCAAAAATTTTTTCCATTTCTGGGGATTTAAAGATTTTTTACTTTCCGCAATAAAAATTGATGATTCTCAAAACATCGGAAAGGTAAGGAATTCACTCCAATTCTCGAAAATCAAGTTCTTATCAGATCTTCACGATTCTAACGAGGATGTTACTATGTCACTATGTCTGTATATGAGTGTGTGTATGTGCGTGTGTGTGTGTGTTTTTCTTTTTTTTTTCTTAGGGGGGGGGGAATCCTTTTTACGGATTCTAGGCATAGCTGTTTGGCCTGGATATGTGGCGACTCGACGCAGCGTCATACTAAAACTCGACGCTGACGCCCCTACCCACTAAACCCTAAACCCCTTTCTCTTCTATCCTCTGATCCCCCATAATACCGCCGTAAGGCATTTCTTCGCGGGGGGAGGGATTAGCTGCCGCTCTTCCTTCTGGTGGTGTGTGTGTGTGTGTGTGTGTGTGTGTGTGTGTGTGTGTGTGTGTGTGTGTGTGTGTGTGTGTGTGTGTGTGTGAGAACTGTGAAAAGACACGACCGATTTAAATGAACTAGGTGGCGTTCAAAAGGGTTGTGGAAAACTTTAATTTTCAGTACTATTTCAATCGATTTGGACCATTAGATTTTGAGAAATCTCAAAAATAAAATTTTCAGAAAAAGTTTGTTACAGTTTTGTTAGCTGTACATATGGCCTCTTAATTTAATTTAAGTAAAACAATAAAAATAACAAAATGAAATCTAAATCAATTACAAAAAGGGCGCCACCAGATTATTGCCACGGTCCCTGGAACCGGTCCGGAGCCGAGAGCTTCTTAGAGTAGAGAAAGTGGAGGAAAGTGCTGTAAAATAAATAAATCTTCAATTAACAATATCCAGGATTTATTAGGCCCACACTCACACTCACATTACAATTTTCTTAAAACTATAGCCTAACTGTTGGCTGATCAGATCCGTAAAATTACTCTGCACAAAGACTGTCCTATGCAGAGGTCGTCTAGCCTAACTGGCGGCTATCCAGAGCCAAAAACTAACAACCAACAAGAACCACTTAGCACAGAGACTGTCGTATGCGAAGGATCCCTGTTAACACCCCACAACTGACACCTTAACCAAATAGCCAACGAAACACCTCGCACAGAGATTGTCGTATGTGAGAAAACGCTGTCACCACACTCACACACTCATACCCCACACGTCTACACACACATACTGAATTTACTTTACTTTTATTCAATTACTTAAATTTACAACAAAATTTAATCCAAGAAAAATATTATAAATTAAATTCTCAACTTAAAATTTTCAGTCATCAGCTAGCAATAAAATTTACAAAACAATTCCAAAACCGATAATTTAATTTCTCGAAAAATCCTGAACTATAATCTGACGCATGAATTTATTCAAAATCAATCACAAATTTAATATTAAATATTAAAATAAATTCTTATTAAATTTCATCGTATAATTTTAACTGAATATTCCCGAACTTAATATCCACGCTGGTAAATAATTAATAAATAATTTTATCTAAATGATGAAATTAAACTATCAAAAATAAATTCGAGAACTTAAGTTCAATATCTATATCAACCACGTAGAAATTTCCGGTCTAAATAAATTATTATATATTAATATATCTCAATATCAAGAATAAATTACCGAAAGAATTTCTACGAGTAAATCAGTCTTAAATGCGCCAGAATCTCAATAATTAAATTCGCAATAAATAATATAATGTTAATAAATAATAATTATTCAGTAAATAAGATTAATAATAATAATTCAATTGTTCATAATAAATTATCGAGTAATAATAAATTATCGAGTAAAATAATCGACAAGAATTTGCGCGCTCAAAATGGACGCCAAGTATTCATTAGTGCTTAGTAATTTTGACCTTGGATACGGATTGACTACGTTGTAAAATTTAACCGACGCTTGACTAGAATTCGTGAGAAGACAATTGGAATTTTCTCGAAGATTTTACTATTCGTTTTTATTTTATTAAATTGATCAATAAAATATGTACAAACTAAAACCGTTTTTCAGATGTTAAAAATTGTTGATAAATAATCGAGTAAATTAATCTTTAACAAATAAATGCTCACGAAATTTTACACCACAAAGTCACTGAGTGACTCTCGGGTAAAGATTCCCTTGAGATCCACTCATCACCGACTAACGAACATTAAACAATTGAAGTTAAATAAATGGTTGAATTACTAAATGAAAAATAAATCAATTATGAACAATTAATCAGAGAAGTAAACCTGGTATCAGGTTAACCGCGGTCCACTTCTAGCCCACAGACTAATATTTAATACCTTGATGAATAAACGACGATCTAACTCACTACTTGAGATTGAAGTCCTAGATGTTGTTGACTTCTTGCGTCTGGTAACTACTCCGGGGATCAGTGTCTCTTCTCTTCCGTGGCACACTATCTGGCGGTTACACCACTTCTTCCTATTGTAATGCATGGCTCACCTATAATAACCCCAAACTACCCCCTCCTACTCTCTCTTTACACCCGAAAATCGAGACGCGCCAGTGCTGCGTCGTAATATTATCGATATCTGGTGATTTATCGACTCAGGGTAATTTTACCCTGTTACAAGTTTTTTTTTTTTTTTTAATGAGTTTTAAACAGCTCCATTGTCGCAAGCCGCATTGAAATCGGTTGAGGCGTTAAAGCGAAATTGATGACGAAAAGTTTCAAAAAAATGATTTTATTTGAATAACGTGAAATTTCTTCTTGAATTCTCATTGATGTAATAAAATAACTATGAGTACTCAAAAAACTGTATCGAACGCAGTCAATCTCGTCAAAATCAGTCAATTTATTCTCAAGATATTCAATTTTTTTTAATTCGGATAAAGTTTTATTTCAACATAACTTCAAAATTTTACGTCGAAATATTTGGTAGGTAGTAAATAATCTTTTTTGACCTTAAAAACTCCGTCGAATGCTGCAAGCTTTATCAAAAACGATTGATGTATTCGAAAGATATCGCAAATAAGTAGGGTAGCAGGGGGTGTACGCCCAGTCGGCGAAACAGATTTATGGGTCCGTATCCATGTTAAGTTTCCGACCGTCGACATGGCTAATATTTTTTACCGACGGTTGGAGGTCATGGTTGGGATTGTCTATAGGCTATGTATATGGTCGAGCTTTTTTATCGACTTTCATAGGTGGTGCCGGTGGTGAATTCTTCGATTTGAATTTTCCGGCCATGTTTTAAATCTTACTATCCGCCAGTTTTTCGTCATTTTGAATTTTGAATCTGCCATTCGAATTCCGCTATCTGGTAGCTGCTATCTGCCATCTGGTAGTCACCACCCAACCGCTAATATTGCGGATCTGTTTTACCGACAATTGGCTCATGGAAATGATCGCGCTTTTCTATCGACTTGGTTGAGCTTTTCATAGGTGGTACTGGTGGTGAATTCTGCCACCATTTTTCAAATCCTACTATCTGCCATTTTAAAGCCGCTGTCTGGGATCTAGTGCCTGCTATCCGTCATTTTGAGTCTGAAATCCGCCATTTTGAATTGTAAATCCGACATCTGGTGTCTGGTATCTGCCATCTGGTAGACGCTATCTGCCATCTGATAGCTGCTCTAACGCGATCTTCTGAGAATCTGACTTTCCCCCTCTACACTGTGCTTCCGTGGTGGGGATTGATCCTCAATCTGCTCTGTAAGACCATCATTCAGTTTTTGTTCTTGAACTTGAGCACTTAAAGTCAAGAAGATGGAGATTTTCATTGATTCTGAAGGCTTCTAAACGCTTGATGGATCTTTTATTGTCAAAGAGCTTGCTGTTATCTCGCTTAGTGATAAAGTGGATTTTTTGAGTTCTGCTGCGCTAACAACTTTCGAACCATCAGTTGAGTACACCAATGAGTTTATGGTCTTGGAGACCAAAGACTTTTGGTTGAGAAAGCATGGTATTAGATGAGATGAAGGATCATTCTTCTATACTGAACTCGAAAAAGTGCTGTGAGAGACTCTCAAGCACAAAACTTACGTTTATGTTTTTGGTGAGGAAAAAAAATGATGGCTTGAAAAAGTAATTAATTTTTCATCTGAAATAATTGATCTATCAAAGATAAGATTTATCAACCATCTTTAAGACTGTGATCCTATCCAACCGTGTCTCCTGAAGGAAAATCACTCAAGGAAACGCAACTATGCCTGTGCGCATAAAACAGTACATAGAATGAAACGTTGGTTTCTCAGCTGTTAGGGTTTGAATCCATCACTGGAAAAGTCATTACAGCTTTTTCATCAGCTCCTGTCTTTAGTCAAGATAGATCCACAAGATATGACCTGTTTGGATGAATCTTTCATACTTCAATTCACAAAACATTAAATTAATGCCATAGGATCAAAGCTCCCTGAGCGTATGAGGATGGATTCAAGATTTATCAATTATACAAGATGTACAGAGCATTATAGGACTATGTATAACGATGTTCTTGACGGCTCTTATCCATTGAAGAAAGACTGCTATGAATGTAATAATGTTGAATAAATCTTTTTTATAAGCTAATGTATCTTAGAATATTTAATAAGGTTTTATAAATAAACAATCATTAAATTACAAATAAAAGTGTTTTTTTATCAATAATTCTTTTATTACAATGAGTTTATTAATTAATACAAGTTCAATAATTTTATTTAATTCTTGTATTCGTCGGTGAAATCGTTCTCTTTCTCTTGCTGCTTGTTCCCATGGACCTTGCTTGTCTGGATGCAAAGTCCCACAGATACATATAGTGTATGATAGGATTAGGATCAAACTCTAACATTAAGTAAGTTTTCTTACAGTGCTGCTGATGGGATTGTATTCCACTATTTGGTCGTGAATTATTAAACAGTAAGCAGAAGTTTGATTTGGAAACTGTGCTGATGATTCAAACTCCAGATGTATACCCACAGGCCTAGACTTGATTGACTCGTTCTGCTTGGAGCAGTCAATTATATACAGAGGAGCTGTCTTAAGAAAATTTTTCTTAGCTAATAACGGTTCAGCTTCTTTTCCATAGTAGGCACTTTGAAGCAAATCTAAGGATAAAACGAAGAGGTACTGAGACATCAAAGTTACAACTATTATTAGTCAACTTTTTATTATCTCCATTACCAATCCAACCAGCATTTTCCAGAATATTTTGCTGTCCTAGACTCAGAGAAGCATATCCTTTCATAATACTGGTGATGCCTACATTCTTACATCTGTCAATTTCTACATCATTGAGCTCATAACGTATCTCTTCAAACATGACAAACAGCCATGTTATCCATATTTGTAGTAGCACTCACACCGGTAACATCAGCTTTTCTTATTCTTCCATAAAAATGTAATGTGCTCTTGCTTGGGAGCAAGCACAGATCTTGAGGCTGAACAGCAATCCTGATTTCATCACTGTTGTTGAATGGCCGATAGCAGCCACCAGATGGCCGATAACAACTATCAGATGGCAGCAACTATTCGATGGTGAAATGCGGCTTAAAAATGGCGGGAAAATTCAAATAGCAGATTCAAAATTCAAAATGTCGGATTCAAAATTCACAATTTAAAATGGCGGATTTCAGACTCAAAATGACGGATAGAAAAGCTCGATTATATCGATGAACCAACTGTCGGTAAAACAGATCCGCCAAATCGGCGGTCGGATAGCGACCACCAAATGGCAGATAGCAGCCACCAGATAGCGGAATTCAAATGGCGGATTCAAATCTCAAAATGGTGGGAAATTGGCGGATAGTAAGGTTTAAAACATGGCGGGAAAATTCAAATCGAAGTATTCACCACCTATAAAAGCCGATAAACGCACCAGCTATAAAAGTCGATAAAAAAGCTCGACCATATACTCAGTCTATAGAAAACCCTAACCATGATCACCAACCGCCAGTAAACCATATCCGCCATATTGACGGTCGGTAACTTAATATGGGCACGAACCCACAAATCTGTTTGACCGATTGGACAGGCGGCCCCTGCTACCCTACTCAAATAAAAATTCTCAATAAAGTCTGTCTTCAATAACTACTAGATTTTCGAGCTCGAAAAAGTAGAAAAGTAATGTTTTTGAGCTCGAAGAGATAACACCGGCACACAAAAAAAAAAAAGTTGTCTGTACTTGGGACGCGCCACATATATTCCCATGTAATTTGACCCGCTGAACCCGAATTTGAGGTCCGTTTGGCCCCTACACCCTAGGATTTTGAGAAAACTGTAAAAAACCGAAAAAAAACGGGAAAATTGGGGGTTTTGGTGATTGAAAAATTTTTTTAGATTCTAACTATGCATGATTTTCATGTATTTCGATCTGCTTTATACTTATCTGAAGTGTACTCAGACCAGCAGCCATTAAAAGTCTAAGTAAATCCCGAAAAACCCATGAAAATTGCGAAAAAAAACAAAAAATTCCCAATATTGTGATAAAAAAAATGTATTGAGCTAAATATATGATGATTTTCATGTAGGTTTATCGACGACATATAAATCTCCAACTTTTATAACTCAGACGTCTCGAAAACATCAAACAAATGTGCAAAAAACCCCGAAAATTGGAAAAAATCAAATGTAATATAATAAAAATCGAGTTATTATTAAAAATAAATAAAAAAATCATATCATTCGATCTGTGGTGCATAAAAAAAAAGTATTTCGTCCTAAGACTTAAAAAAAATTAATTTTTTCGGAAAATATCATCAAAACCCTTTGGATTTGAATTTTAATTCGTTCTCCGCTTATATCTCACCCTTTTATCTTCAAACGTCCTGCA
The DNA here is from genome assembly GCF_020080835.1 of Cotesia glomerata. NCBI lineage: Eukaryota > Metazoa > Arthropoda > Insecta > Hymenoptera > Braconidae > Cotesia > Cotesia glomerata. The sequence continues at coordinate 577,004 of NW_025401443.1, forward strand.
TAAAGGGTTTCTCTTTCGTTTCCTCTCTTCTTCGGGTAAATCTCTCTTCAGAGTCCAACAATGATCTGCCATCATATTTACATCCCACGTTCCTTGATATCGTTTTCCATCACACTAATGTCTTGATGGAATCTCTCACCTGCTCTTCACTAAAATCACCAAGATTTTCAGGAAAGTGTGAAAGATGAGAATGTAAATAGTGCAATTTTGTATTCATTAAGCAACCTAAAGTATTATAGTTGTATAACAACTCGTCAACTAAAGTTGCGTAGTTATCACTTTTCGTATTCCCTAAAAATTGCTGTGATACTTCCTTAAAACTTCCCCAAGCTGCTCTCTCAATCTCGTTCATCTCATATTCAAGATTAGCATCCTGGAATAGAGTCCGAATTTGGGGTCCATCAAAAATTCCTTCTTTTAATTTAGCGTCACTTATAGCTGGAAATTTTTCGCCCAAGTACTTAAAACAGTTTCCATCTTTATCCAGAGCTTTGACAAATTGCTTCATAAGGCCAAGCTTGATATGAAGTGGGGGCAGCAAGTACTTGGAAGGATCAATTAGAGATTGTCGCGTAACATTGTGAGAACCAGGATTCAAATTTGTTCTTGTTGGCCATTCTTTTTGAATGTAATGATTCTTTCGGTCTCGGCTATCCCACAAACATAAGAAGCAGGGGTACTTTGTGAACCCTGATTGTTGGCCTATCAATATTGTTGCAATTTTCAGATCACCACAAACCTTCCATTGATGTTCTGAATAGTTTATTTTATCTAATACAACCTGTAAATTGTCATAAGTCTCCTTTAGTTTAGTCGAATGAGCTACTGGAATCGGTGCCAATAAGTTTCCATTATGAAGAAGCACAGCTTTAAGACTTCGCCTAGAGGAGTCAATAAAAAGCCTCCATTCTTCGTCTTTGTAAGTGTTTGGCTTCAACTCATCGATCAGTCCTTTTACATCTGAACAGTACACAAATGAATTTTCGCTGTCTTTTTGAAAATACTTCCGGAACTCTTTTTCCCTATCACGATAAAAATAAGCTGTTGTATTTTTAGCTAATAAATTTTTTTTCCTTAAAGCTGAGGCTAAATGTTCAGCTTTTACCTTAGATAGTCCTAAGTCTCGTACAAGGTCATTCAATTCAAGTTGATCGAAGACTTCAGGGTCTTTACTTCTAGAAACACCACTCGGGATGTATTCTTCATCCTCAGAATGGATCTCTTCGGGTTCAGGATCGATTTCTTCAAAGTTATCTTCAACTTCCATCTCTTCATGTTCATTCACTGGTTCAGGAGCTGCAGGTTCTTCGACATTCAAAACTTTTTCTGCTGGCACAACTGATGTTACGTTGGCATATTGAATTTTATGTTTGGTTGTCGAAGAAAAACCTGAAACTTCCGTCGTGCAAAAATAGCAGTTTTTTGACTCGTTGGTGCAGACCAAATCACAGGTTTTGAAAATTTCAAGCACTGTTTACTTTTCGTCTGCTCCCAACGAGTAAGCATCGTGTGACACCGATTGCAAAGTGAATGTGGTACCCAAGTTGCTTCCCAGTTCGTAATCTGGATACCGAAGCAGGTTTCGTAGACATTTTCAATTTGTTTGAAAAAGATCTACGACTTTTCGTTACTTCAAATTCTCCACATATGTAACAGAAGCAATTGGAGTTTTGTTACATATGTGAGAGACACTTCTTGTCATATTAAACGCTTCAGAAGCCAAGTCACCCACTAATGAAGAGCTGCAGTCACTTGATGACGACGCCTGCGAGCCTGCTTTCTCACTCTGACCAGACGCCGATACTGGGATTCCGGGTCCCTGCATCGTAAAACACTTATTACTTGTGCCTGCCATGACGGCATTCAAGCCGTTAACCCAGGGACTATGCCAGACGGTCCTGTTGCCCGCCGTCACCACGTGGAGGTGCCCTGGTTACAGGCACAAGCATTTAAGCAAGAAATCGATTCTGAGCCCAAAAAGTTCCTAGAAGTGAAAACCCTGAAACATCAGCTTAAAGAAAAAAAATTTATTAACTAAAAATACAACAGCTTATTTTTATCGTGATAGGGAAAAAAAATCTGATAACATTTTTAAAACGGCGAAAATTCATTAGTGGACTGTTCAGATGTAAGAAGTTTGATTGATGAGTTAAAGCCGAACACTTTCAGGACGAGGAGTGAAAGTTTTTCATTGCTTTGTCTAAGCGAAGTCTCAAAGCACCGACTCCAGTAGCTCATTTGACCAAAAATCATTGAAAAGTTTGTGGTGATCTGAAAATTGCTACACTAGTTAAGCCAACAATCTGGTTCACAATATATCCCTTCTTGTATGTTTGTAGGATAGTCACGATCGGAAAATTCCCTACAGTAGAAAAGAACGGCCAACAAGAAAGAATTTGAATCATGGTTCTCACAACGTTATGCGAGAATCTCTCATTAATCCTTACAAGTACTTGCTGCCACCACTTTATATCAAGCTTGACCTTATGAAGCATTTTGTCAAAGCTCTCGATAAAAATGGCAACTGTGTTAAGTACTTGGACGAAAAATTTCCAGCTATAAGTGACAATAAATTGAAAGAAGGAATTTTTATGTACCCCAAATTCGGACTCAATTCCAGGATGCTAATCTTGAGTATGAGATGCACAAGATTGAGAGAGCAGCTTGGGGAAGTTTTAAGGAAGTATCTCGAAATTTTTTAGGGAATGTGAATACAAAATTGCACTATTTACAATCTCATCTTTCACACTTTCCTGAAAATCTTGGTAATTTCAGTGAAGAAAGAGAAGAAACATTCCATCAAAACATGAGTGGATGTCAATATGATGGTAGATCATTGTTGGACTCTGAAGAGATTTACCCGAAGAAGAGAGGAAACGAAAGAGAAACCCTTTATGCAGGACGTTTGAAGATAAAAGGGTGAGATATAAGCGGAGAACGAATTAAAATTCAAATCCAAAGGGTTTTGATGATATTTTCCGAAAAAATTAATTTTTAAGTCTTAAGACGAAATACTTTTTTTATGCACCACAGATCGAATGATATGATTTTTTATTTATTTTGAATAATAACTCGATTTTTATTATATTACATTTGATTTTTTCCAATTTTCGGGGTTTTTGCACATTTGTTTGATGTTTTCGAGACGTCTGAGTTATAAAAGTTGGAGATTTATATGTCGTCGATAAACCTACATGAAAATCATCATATATTTAGCTCAATACATTTTTTATCACAATATTGGGAATTTTTGTTTTTTTCGCAATTTTCATGGGTTTTCGGGATTTACTTAGACTTTTAATGGCTGCTGGTCTGAGTACACTTCAGATAAGTATAAAAGCAGATCGAAATACATGAAAATCATGCATAGTTAGAATCTAAAAAATTTTTCAATCACCAAAACCCCCAATTTTCCCGTTTTTTTTCGGTTTTTTACAGTTTTCTCAAAATCCTAGGGTGTAGGGGCCAAACGGACCTCAAATTCGGGTTCAGCGGGTCAAATTACATGGGAATATATGTGGCGCGTCCCAAGTACAGACAACTTTTTTTTTTTTGTGTGCCGGTGTAATTTATCGAGTGTTTTTGACTCGTACATAGCGGGAAGTTCCAGTAATGGCCTAAAGGGTTAACCCTTTTCCAGATTTTTTTGTTATTGAATTTGAATATGGCATAAGAGTTATAAATCAATTATCGGATGAAAAAATCCAGGGTACCAGCTGAAAGAAGAATCTCAAATCGCGAACTGGTCAGACTAAAAATTTCATAAAAATTCTGAAAAATAAGTTTTTTCCAATTTTTTTCGCCAACGATAACTCTCGAATCAACCGATTTTGATTTGACTGGTGGCGATCAACGTGGTTTTTTAAGGTTAAAAGCTGATTAGTTTGATGAAACTCTGTGGAACCCCGCTTAGATCATTCCAATCGGTCTAGCCGTTCAAAAATTATAAGATGGTAACACACACACACACACACACACACACACACACACACACACACACACACACACACACACACACACACACACACACACACACACACACACACGGACATCATCGCGAAAACATTCAGGGGAGCTTCCTAGGACCTCAAAACGATGGGATCTGATGAAAACGCGATTTTCGAAAAACGGGGTAAAACCAATGACTCCCTGTTTTTTTTTTTAATTTTTAACTTTCTTAGCGGGAAGTTAAAAATTAATTAATTGAATAAAAACTTTCTATAATTTTATAAATACAATGTAATATATTTACATCTATTTTTCCTCGTAAGTCAGATTCCACTAATTATGACAATTGTCGAAAAAATTTTTGTTGAATGAACTTTTAAGTGCATCAGTAATAATACAGTTCCTAATGGCTATCGTCATTGTAGGATAGACATTGGTTTGGAAGTGGGTAGAATTCTATCTCTTATTTTTTTTATCCATAATATACGTGCTTGTTTACTTGCTCTTATTGAAAAAAAATTCCAACCCAGGATCGTAATTTTTTCAACTTAAGTTTTTACTATGCAATATAGTATTGTTTCTTGCATTTTTTATTACAGAAATCTATAGCTCTAATGAGGATGTTTTAATCCTAAGAAATCGTAAGACTATAGTGATTTATTAGATACAAAACCTTAAAAATCAAGGTATTGACATACGGGTCTCAGATACTCATATTGTAATTATGAGTATTATTTTTTTTCCGTGTGTACTCTACGGCTCCTTAGTTGTCTTTAAAATTCATCAACATATCAGTTCATAGAAATTTACTTCTTATATTTTTCATTTTGTGCTTGATCACGTAATAACAAATTATCATAAAATAAGTTCGATATCCTTTGAATTGTATCTACGTAGCTAATATCGAGACTCGTCACCTGTTTCATCTTTCGTTGTCGACCCCCTCCCCTCCCTTTGACCCTCTCTTCGAAACCGCTAGCGACCCTCCGTAATCAAATCCCGCCCTAACCACTCGGCACCCGCTCCACATGGAAGGAATGTTAATGGGACAATACCTCTACTCTGACTCATCTCCACCCCATAGGGAGCAAAGCGGCACCTCGAGACAAAATATATGAACGGCATGTCTAGAGACATCCTTGAGAATTATTTTCTTCTATTCGTTTATTTTTTTTTTCCTACTATTGTGCGAGTTAAATACTTGGTATTTATGAAAATTAGCGTAAAATCGATTTCCGATCAACGTATCCTGTAATTAATTAACTATTCAATTCTTTACTCAAATTGTGTTTTCTTAAATAGAAAAGTTTATAATTCAAAGTTAATTATGAGGAATCTCGATTGTTCTCTACCGACCAGATTGAATTCTTGAGGATGTATAAATTTCACAGTTACTAAACTTTGAAAGCTTAAATATACTATTATGACTATTGCTCAGACTATCAAACGACAATTAATTCTTAATGGAAGGAATTTTGATGGAAAAACAATTCTTAATTGAAGAAATTGTTATCATAACAAATCCCATCAAGCAAAAGTGTTATTAAATTTATCGGTTATTAAATATTTCTTAATTTTCTAATGTCCAAATGGAAAATTTAGAAATATTAGAAAGTAATTGAGTACAAGAAAAAATCACTGCTTATAAAATCGATGTAAATAAAAATCGAAAACTTATCTAAGGTTATCTGAAGAACAGTTGACCCTGCAGTTCATGCTGGAAATTTCTCGTTCTATTCCAGGCAATTTATTAAGCTTAAAAAGCGATTTTCTTACTTAAAAAGCGAATTTTTTACTTGAAAATTTACAAGTTATGTGAAGAAAATATTCTTTTGCAAATTTTTTACTCATGATGTGTTCCAAACGGATCAACAAAATCGGCGTGCAATCAATAACGTTCTAATAATGAAGAACCATCGATTTCCATAGTCAATATATTCAATAAAGTTTTATCTAAGTCTTCAGAACCGAACCGGAGCAGATAGAAGTATCACGAAGGTCGTGAGAAAAATCATGATAAGGAGCAGTAAATAATTAATTAAAAAATAACTTTAATTAAAATTCTTTAACAACAATCAACAATTTTTTTTACTGAGTTCCAAATAAACGATAATATTTCCATTTAAAACTATGTTCCTGAATCTAATTGTGCGTCCACTGGACCTCTGAGTACCATTTTGACCGTTTGACCAATTTTTCCTATGAATATACCAAACACACACACACACACACACACACACACACACACACACACACACACACACACACACACACACACACACACACACACACACACACACACACACACACACACACACACACACACACACACACACACACACAAGAACAGGGAAAACGATTTCATCAAGACATAAGTAAAATGAAGGGTAGGTATCGAGTAAATTAGAATGTCAATATGATGTCAGATTTTTGCTGGATTCTAGCAAGAGAAATACTAGAAGTAACCAGAAAACGTAAAAGGAACCCACTGCGTAGGTAATTTGAAGATAAAAAAATTCGATACAAAAGAATGACAGTCTGAAATGCTTTTTTTTTACAGATTTTCAAATTTTGCCATCTTTTCAATTCAAAGATAATATTCCATCCATGAAAATGCAACCAAGTGATTAACAATCGTGTTTAATAGATTTTTAACTTCCCGCTAAGAAAATCGAAGATTTTAAAAATCTGGAAGTTATTGGTTTTACCTCGTTTTTCGAAAATCGAGTTATCATCAGATCTCGAAGTTTTGAGGTCCTACAAAGCTTCCCTGCATGTTTTCGCGAAGATGTCCGAGTGTCTGTATGTGTGTGTGTGTGTGTGTGTGTGTGTGTGTGTGTGTGTGGGTGTGTGTGTATGTATGTAACCCTTTTATAACTTTTGAACGGTTCGACCGATTTCATCGCAGAGAGCCATTCGAAAGGGTTTGACCTAACTAAGATTTTGATTACTTTTTGGACAGATTCGGACTGGTAGATTTTGAGAAATCTCAAAAAAACTACAAAAAAAATTTTTTCAAATGTGGTTTTTTTGAAATAACTTTTCAACAGCGTTATTGATCGATTCAAAAAATCAGCTTTTAACATTAAAAGACCACGTCGATTGCCGTCAGTCCGGTCAAAATCGGTTGATTTGTTCGTGAGTTATCGTTGTCGAAAGAAAACCGAAAAAAGTGTTTTTTTCGAATGACTCCAAAATTTCTGGTTCGATCAATTCATACTTGAAGATTTTTGATGAAGCTTCAAAAACTGCGTCGAATGCTGCCAACTGCGTGAAAATCAGTTCATTCATTCAAGAGTTATTGTGGTTTGAAAATTTAAAAAATTGTGTTTTATTAAACTGTTATCAGAGCTTTAAGCTCGGAGAGCTCAAAATGACACAAAAATCATTTTTTTGAGCGCGAAGAGCTTAAAAATGTAATGTGTAATTTTGAGCGCTTAAGTACAAAATGAGCGGGAAGTTGCAAGGATGACCTTCAGGGTCAACCGTTTTTCTAATTTTTTTTTTCACATAACTCCGACATGTTTTTTTGGATCGTTTTTGATGTAATAAAATAATTATTAGAGCTTGAAGAGCTCAACAGCACTGAGAAGCCATCTTGTTGAGCTCGGAGAGCTTAAAATAACACATAAATAGTATTTTCGAGCTCGAAGAGCTCAAGAACATCGTTAGTGCAATTTTAAGCACCTAGGTATGGAATTAGCCAGAAGTTGCAGGGATGGCCTTCAGGGGCCACCGTTTTCTTAATTTTTCTTTGTGTTTCGGTGTTATTTACTATAATATTGATAAAATTGGGAGATGTATTTTTTTAATGTTATCGATTGATCAAAATTTGTCGAGTATAAAATTTTTAACTCCCCGCTAAGAAAATTGAAAATTTTCAAAAATCGGAAAGATATTGGTTTTACCCCGTTTTTCAAAAATTGAGTTTTCATCAGATCTTAACGTTTTAAAGTCCTAGAAAGCTTCCCTGAATGTTTTCGCGATGATGCCCGTATGTCTGTATGTATGTGTTGTTACGATACTGCCATCGTATGCCTCCGGGTAACCTCGGGTACAGCCGGTAGATACAACAGCATGACCGCTGGCTAGACTATATAAGCGTGACTGACCATGCTGTTGCCGCATTTTATGAGGTGTAAAGCAGTAGCTTTAACGGTGTTGTTCCGAGTAGTTAACTGTTAGCTTTTCGAGCCCTATGTGCTAGTTGAAGCACATAGTAAAACATTAAACTAATTGAACCCTATTCTTTAGAATAGTTTAAATAATTCAATTGGGCTTTGTAAGGTTGACTCTTACCCATGTGGTGGTAATTTGAATAATTCAACCTAATCCGTTAAGTTTAATTAATTCGTTTTGCCTATTTTGTAAATTTCAAAAATTTAATATTTAATTTTAATTAGCATATACTTCTTTTTGTCCCTTTGCAATTAAAATTTGCAAGCGTTAAACCAGCGCGTTTTGATAAGCTTGCCAGAATATTAAATAAAAAGATCAAATAAGTAGTGATTATTTCAACAAACAGGTTCAATATAAAAAAATTAGAGAAACGGTAGACCCTAAAGGCCATCCCTGCAACTTCTCGCTAATTCCATACCTAGGTGCTTAAAATTGCACTAATGATGTTTTTGAGCTCTCCGAGCTCAAAAATACAATTTATGTGTTATTTTAAGCTCTCTGAGCTTAAAAAGATAGCTCTTCTATACTTTTGAGCTCTTCGAGCTCAAAAGACTGATAGAAGCTCATAGAACAATATTTTTTGAATTTTCAAACCGCAACAACTTTTGAATGAATCAACCGATTTTCACGTGGTTGGCGGCATTTAACGCAATTTTTTTAGCCTTATGGAGAATCTTCAAGTTTGAATTAAAAAAACTAGGAAATTCAGAGTAATTCCGAAAAAACACTTTTTTTGGTTTTCTTTTATTCACGATATCTCTTGAACGAATTGACCGGTTTTGTTCGGCTTGACGGTGATTGATGTAGTTTTTTGATGTTTTTAGCTGATTAGTTTTTGAAATTGATCGGCTGAGCCGTTTGAAAGTTTTTACAAAAAATGTCGGCGTTATGTTAAAGAAACACTTGTTTCCAAATATTTCGTCGAGGATATCTCTCGAACGAATCAACCGATTTTGACCGGATCAGCGGCGATCGACGTGGTTTTTTAAGGCTAAAAGCGGATTAGTTTTTGGAGTTGATCTATGAAGCCGTTTTAAAGTTATTCCAAAAAAACCACTTTCAAAAAAAATTTTTTTTCTTAGTTTTTTTGAGATTTTTCAAAATTTCTCAAAATCTATCGGTCCTAATTGGTTGAAATTCTCAAGAAATCTGTGTGAGAGAACTCTTTAGAACGCCGTTTGTTAGGTTCCGATCGGTTTAGTCGTTCAAAATTTATAAGCGATTCACATACTTACACACAAACACACACACACACATACACACACACACACACACACACACACACACACACACACACACACACACGTACAGACATGCTGCTGAAGACGCGGAGCACGTCTTCTTTGTATGTCCTCGTTTCGATCCACAGCGTGAAGAACTGGAGAGGATCCTGAACCAGAGAATGCAACCAGATTCACTAGTAGAAGCAATGTTGTCATCAGAAGCTGCCTGGAACGCTACCAACACGTTTGCAACAGAAGTCCTTAAAGACTTGCGTTCCACCGAAAGAAAAAGAGCAAATAGCAGAAGATAGAAGGAAGATAGTTAACACCTTAGCCACCAGAAGGAAGAGCAGTAGCTAGATCCTCCCTTCACGAAGTAATGCCTGACGGCGGTTTCCATGAGGGATTAGAGGAAAGAAGGAAAAGGGGTTTAGGGTTTAGTGGGTAGGGGCGTTAGTGTCGAGTTAGTATGACGCTGCGTCGAGTCGCCACATATCCAGGCCAAACAGCTATGCCTAGAATCCGTAAAAAGGATTCCCCCCCCTACAAAAAAAAAAAAAAAAACACATACAGACATAGTGACAACATCGCGGGGGTGGTCCGGGAAGCTTCCTATGACCTTAACACGTCGAGATCACCACTTTCGAATGACACCAACTGCGATCAAATCGATCAAGCCGTTCAAAAGTTATAAGAGGTTTACCTACATACATACATACATACACACACACACACACACATATACATATACATACAGACGTACGGACATCATCGTAAAAAGAGTCAGGGAAGCTCCTTAGGGCTTCAAAACGTCAAGATCTGATAGAACTCGATTTTTGCAAAATGGGGCGCAAACAATAACTTCCCGATTTTTGAAAATCTTCGATTTTCTTAGCGGGAAGTTAAAAATTGTTCCAGAAAACCTTAGTTTGATTTTTGTACGTATTTTATCAGAAAGAAAAAACGTAAAACAATTTCTATTAATTTTCATTTTCTTATTATTTTTGTTCATTATTGTTTTTTTTCAAATTAAAATTATTATTTGTAGCGCTCTAATTAAAAAAAAAAAAGAGAAGAGGAGAAAAAAAACCTTCCTCTCTAAAAACTGAAGAAACTTTTCAAAAATTGTTTGAGACAAATTGTTATTTTTTAAAATTTCAAAGATTTATTTTGTTATATAAAAAAAAAAAAAAATTTGAAATAGGAAAAATTAATTTCCGAACAAAAAAAATTAGTAAAGAAAAATAGCGTTAAAACGCAATGAATATTAATTAGCATAAGGTAATTATAAAATTATTTGTAATTAGTCATAAGTGAAATATTTGATGATTGTAAAATAAATCACAAGATTTTATGTGAAGTTAAAATAGATAAATTTAATCCCTAAAATAAGAGATAAAAATATTAAAAATAAAATAAAATCTGTCGTGTAAAGATCAAAGAATAAAAGAAAGATTCCGAAAGAGATTATGCCTCGAACAGCCAGGTGAGTCACCACTTAGAGTAGCAGTAATATTGTAGGAAAATAATCCGCAGTAAATAAGAGATTATAAGCGGAAAATATAAAATAATATTTCAAATAAGTCTCAGAGGCTCAAATAGGAATTTATCAACTTTTCTGTAGATAAAGTAGAAAACAAGCGCTCAGCACGTCATCAGTGAGAAATAGATAGGTAATAACCAGCAAATTCATCAACAAAGTCGCAGTTAAGGAGATTACGCGTCATTAAATTCAGTTCATATATTTTTTATTAAAAAGATACGCAGGTATAAAATTTTTGATATAAAATATTCATTAACAAATATATAAAACCACTGAATTTTTTTTCTATATAAGAATTTTCAGATCAGATAAATATTAAATAAAAATAACCTGAATAATCAAGGTCAAACACGTGCAACAAATAAACAGGTATTGATTTTATAATTTGAATAAATTCACATATAAAGGTAAATTACGTATTAAATAACAATAAAATATATAAATATAGTTGATATAAACCTACAATTATAAAATTTATAACTTTATTAAAATATGTGCTTGTGCATATATTAACGCGTAATAAAAGTTGTTGACAGGTGGACGAGCAAGTGCTGGAGGATTCTGGTTCTACATCGAAATAATAATAAATTTAAAATACTGTTAATTTTCATTTGTTTCAAAAAGTCTTAATTTTCTTTCTAAGTGCAAATTTAATTTTTGAAAGAAAAAAAGTGGAAAAAAACTAGTTGTTTGAGGAGATTAGATAAATTTTTGGTGTTCTGTGGAAAAAAAAAAAAACAAAATAACAAAAATTAAACAGTTAGAAATAAAATAAAAATTTGGAAATAGCTAAATATTGAAAATAAAAATCAATATAGTAAATTTAAGCAAAAGTCACTTGAAAATTTTTTGAAAAATTTATATCTTTGATTTCTATTTATTCTGACTGACTGATAAACAGAAAAAATAGTTAGTACGCGAAAACAGAATAAAGACCTGCGTAACAAGTTGAGAGAAGCACAAGAGACAATTGAACAGATGAGATCTGCATCAACAAGTGGTACTCAACGAGATCAAACCGGAAGAAATGAAACAATACAATTAAATGATACATATACAACAAATGAAGAAAAAATGTGGAACCTGGATAAGAATAAAAGAAAGACATTCTTGGAAACATATCAAGCGTAAGAAAAGAAAAAAATTTAGTATCCCGCATTCAAATGATCGAGTCAATGCCAGCAGTCAAGAATCAAAGACTTATAAAAGCATTACAAAGAGAACTAGATTTATCAGAAAATGAAATAGGACATTGGGGAAACCCAATTACAGACTATATTGCCAGGGGAATTCAACTGTTTGATAATTCAATATACCTGGAGAGACCAGAAAATTCAAGAAACACAAGATCACGAATGCAAGACGACGTGATTGAAAATAACGAAGTACGAAATGGAAAAATTCAGAAGTCGTATTATTAACCATCGAGGCATCAACATCGAAACCAGTACACGGAATGTCAAAAAAGAGAACAATGTGAAGGACGTCAAGATCAATATTCATATGATCACCACATATACCAAACGCGAGGACACATACCACGACAAGGCACATATACAGATCAGTATGGAGATTCGGGATATCTATCAACACAACATGGTACATATCAAAGACAATACCAAAACCCAGGATATTTACCAACACAACAAAGTTTTTACTATGAACAACAACAATTCCAGAATACGCAAATAAATCAATCAAGTAGAAACAGAAATGACTTAAAATTGATGGCAGAGAAAATAAAATCAATGGAAACGCTGATTCGTGCAAAGGAATTGAAATACGAAGAAAACACAAATCCGAGACAGTAGATACAAAATATAACCGAAGCATGCGAAGAGCAAAATATGATATTTGAAGATCGATTAGAATTACTGAAAGTAGCTTTGAGCAAGAAAAAAGAATGGATCAAACAGAACATCCAAAGCTGGAATAATTGGGAAGGAGTCAAAAAAGCATTTAAGAAGACATTCTGCAAAGCAAAAGGTTACACAGAAACTTTACAAGAAATTTTTACGATGTTCCAAAATAAAAATAAACAATCACACACTTTTGTAGAAAGAATGAGAACGAAATTTGAAGAGTTAGAAAAGAAAATGCCAGTAAAACAGTAAATAGAAATAATAAAACCCAAGCTAGAAGTCGAAATTCAGAAAGAACTGAATACATTGGCACCAGCAAAATCGTATTAACAATTAACTGAAGCATTAGCAATAATAGAAGTAAGAATTGAACAATTCAGAAAATTCAAAGAATTGAGAGAAACAACTGTAAAAAGACTAGAAGATACTAAAGACTCAGTATTAGGTTCAACAACAGAAGATGAATCAGATGCAGAACCAGTTAGACGAGTGAAAAAATATCAAAGGAAATCGAGAAAAGATCGAAAAATATATTCAAGATGAAAAGCGAAAGATCTTGATGAAATGATAAGAGTTGTAACTGAAACAAATAATAAAAAATATAACAATTACAGAGATAAATCACGGTCGCGAGAACGAAATAGAAGGTCAGAATCAACGAGCTCAGGATCAACAAGTTCAGGATCAACAAGCTCAGGAGACAGTAGGAAATCAGTAAGAGAAACATATATATGTTTAAACTGTGGAGAACAAGGAGACCATCTGACCAGGAAGTGCAGGAACAAACGCGTCGATATCTGTGTGCGTCGCTTCAAAGTCGGTATAACAGCAAAAACATCCCTGGTTAAAAATACTGATTGAAAAGAATTGAAAAGCGAACACTCCATGCAAACTGTATATCTATATATACAAACGAAAAAATTGAAATTATTGAAAAGAATTCGAATTTCATCATTTTCAATTCTTTTCAATCAATATTTTTGAACAAGGATGCGACTGCAACAGACGAAAAAGCTAAGAGAGAGAGAGAGAGAGTGCAACACACGCAGGAGTCTGTAATCAACCCACTCGGAACTCCTGCGATCCAAGCACCAGTCCTTTGGTTGGGGGGAGGGCCACCCTGCCACTTCAACATAAAAAGAGAGGATGAGCTTTATACATCAGACGATTAACTGACGTCAGTTTTTGTTTAAAAAAAAAAAAAAAAAAAAAAAAAAAACAAAAACAGGGCGTGTTAAAATAATAGACAGAATCTTGAAAGTGCCAGGATGAGTAATTTACTTGACTGGTGTTGGAAAGAATAAATAGAAATTTAAAATTATCAATTAAAACTTTTCTTTCAGAAAAACATACCAAATGGGACCAGAATTTACCAGAGCTTGTATACGCGTATAATACATTTGTTCACAGCTCATTGACAGTCCTGCTTATTTGAATTTTGGTCGCGACCCTAGGTATTTAGATTTAAATCGACAAGGAAAGTTTTTAATAGAATTAAATAATCCAGATCATTGTAACACAGTATTATCATTAATTGACGAGCTTAGGCATTACATCAAGTCATTCATGATGAGAGCTTAACTGAGGCAAGACCAGAAAGAACTTGAGCCTAATATTGAAATAAGTATAGACAATGAGGTGTTTATTAAGAATAATAAATTAAGTAAAAAGGTTGATAATTTCATAAAGAAACTTGCCCCAGCTTGGCGAGAGCCACATTACGTACCTAGCTTCTTTTCAAATAGCTTAGTTAATTTACAGGATCGTGATAATAATTTTATAAGTAGGACGATCTGAGAGACAAGCGAAGCTAAGTGGTGACCTGAGCAGATAAATGCTGATGTTATATATTCTTATTGTAAAACATAAAACACAAAACATATCAAAAATAATACTAACACCAATACATGTATTGATTAGCTAATGTTGGACTTTTATTACAGAGTAGACTGCTTGAATTCAATGTTGTCATTAATAAAGGAGGACAAATCATCACCCAGTTCAACAACTGCAGCTAAAATACTTTGAAGCTAGAGATTTAACGAGAATGTAGGGGACAGGAAATCATACTGGTCAAACCGAGTCTTTACAACTCCAGAAGCATTTTTGGGTTTTGATAAACCTGTCACAACAGATGTCCAATTGCTGTCATGGTTTCACCGAGTATCCAGCAAAAACAACGTGTTAGTATATTCAGAGCCGCAATCAGTGCTCGTGATTCCAGAATAACCACAGGGAGTCAAGGTCAAGATTCAAGTCACCAATGTTCTATCATTGGCGATTAGATGTCAACATGTGTTTGATAGAAGTGCCATAGTAACCGACACTAATCTCCGAGACGTATTCTCCAACGCAGAATGGCAGGAAGCAGTGAAAAGGATGGTAGTAAATTTGACACCTAAAAGTCAACGCACAGTGGCGCTCAAACCATCGAAACCAGGTTAACGCCTATACCAAAACCAGGGTGTTTAAAATGCAAAGCCAAGGACCACACCTAGCGTAACTGCCTGAACGAGTTCCAGGGAGACCATTATTGCACCAATTTTCGACGTCGGGGGCACACAAACAATTCATGCCCATACCAGTCGTGGCGCACAGAAGGGTACCACACTATTTGTTTTAACAAACAATAGTGTTAAATTAATCACCAGTGTTCTAGTAAGATTTTTTTTATTTTTTGATTTGATTCTATTTAGAAAAAAAAATATATGAGTATTAATAAAAGATTTGAAAAAAAAAAACAAAAGTTCTGAATTATTATATTATTATATTATTATATTATATTATATTATTATATTATTCAATTGGTGAAACGTTTTGAGAAAAAGCTTTTTTTTTTGTTGAATTTTAATTTTGGAAAAAAAAAATAATTAATAATTTACGAATACATGTTCGTTTAATCTGAAAGACAGAGACATTTGTTTTTATTTTTTAAATTATAGTCAGTAAAATCATTTTTTGTTTGTTTAATTTTCAGTGTAGTTTTCTTTAAAAAAAAAAAAAAAAAAAAAAAAAATAATATCTATTAATTTTGTTTGTTTAACAGTTCAAACTACATTTATAATTTTTTTATTGGATTATTATAATAGCAAGTTAATATTTGAATTAACCAGTTTGAGTTATACTATCATTTTTTATCAAAAGTTTAATTTTTGCTAAATGATGTTTAAGTTTATTAACGTACCTATTGATTGTACCTGATTTGATATACCAGAGCTGTATTTAATAATTTAAGTATTTTTGTAATAATTATAGAAAATTTAAAATGCTTAAAATACTGAAGTATCCACCAGGAATATTTTGTAAGGTGATACTTTCAGACATATCACTGTGTGAATGATTATCACTGTAATTGTACAAATGATTTTTGTTTGAGTGTGACTATAAACAGGAGTTAATCGGTAAATTTTTAGATTACCTTACCCATGTTAAAGTCAAGCAGGGTGGAGTTACGATGCTGGCATCGTATGCTTCCGGATAACTTCGGGTACAGTCAGTAGATACAATAGCATGGCCACTGGCTAGACTATATAAGCGCGACTGACCATGCTGTTGCCGCCTTTTACGAGTTGTAAAGCAGTAGCTACCTTTAACGGTGTTGTTCCAAGTAGTTAACTGTTAGGTTTTCAACCCCTATGTGCTAGTTGAAGCACATAGTAAAACATTAAACTAATTGAATCCTATTCTTTAGAATAGTTTGAATAATTCAATTGGGCTTTGTAAGGTTGACTCTTACCCATGTGGTGGTAATTTGAATAATTCAACCTAGTCCGTTAAGTTTAATTAATTCGTTTTGCCTATTTTGTAATAAATAGTTTGATTTACTTTGCCTGTTCAGTTAAAACAGTTTGATTATTGTTTTTGTACGGCCAGTTCGAGGTATTTATTATCAGATTAATATATTAGTGAGAGTCTTATTCTAGCCAGGCAAACTCACATACAACTTGAAACGTCCCTGAATATCTAATTAATCTAATATTATCTAACGTAAATTTGATAGATATAAATTTACGTCTTAAATCACGTTTTATTTAACGCGTAATAAACCAACGACGTTTCAGTGTGTGTGTGTGTGTTTTTTTTCCTCTCTAGGGGGGGGGGGATCCTTTTTACGGATTCCAGGCGTAGCTGTTTGGCCTGGATATGTGGTGACTCGACGCAGCGTCATACTAAAACTCGACGCTGACGCCCCTACCCACTAAACCCTAAAACCCCTTTCTCTTCTATCCTCTGATCCCCCATGGTACCGCCGTAAGGCATTTCTTCGCGGGGGGAGGAATTAGCTGCCGCTCTTCCTTCTGGTGGCTAAGATGTTATTTCTTCCTTCTAGATTCTATCTTTCGCTCTTTTCCTCTCAATGGATCGCAACTCGGTAAGCAAGCTTTTGTAGCAAAAGTGCTTGTGGCGTTCCAGGCTGCTTCTGATGACAGCATTGCTGCTACTATTGTCTCTGGTTGGATTTTCCTCTTCAGGATATTCTCCAGCTCATCTCGCTGTGGGTAAAAACGTGGGCACTCAAAGACAACGTGCTCTGCATCTTCATTGACTCCTGAGCAGGACGGGCACTCCGGGGAATCATCATGCTTGAAGCGGTGGAGATACGCCCGGAAACAGCCGTGTCCTGATAACATCTGTGTAAGATAATAGTTGACCTCACCGTGACTCCGGTTGAGCCAAACGTTGATCCTTGGTATGAGACGATGCGTCCACCTACCCTTCACTGTGGCATCCCACTGTAGTTGCCATCTACTTATGCTCCTCTGCCGCTCTTCTATTCCAAGCTCCTCAGCGCTTAGTGTGGTCGACTTCTTTCGTTGGTAAAGGATCCGTCTTTCCTCAGCTAAGACTCTGAGAGGCAAAGTTCCGGAGATGACACACACTGCTTCCATAGATATTGTGCGGAAGGCACTTGCTACTCTTAAGGCACTCAGACGGTAGACTGGTCCAGCCTTTCTCCATGATTCTTGCTTTTCTAGTGCGTCCGCCCAGATAGATATTCCGTAAGTGAGCACTGATGTGACTACAGTGAGACACTACAAAATGTCCCGATGTTATCAGCCTGGCGAACTACCACCCGAAATTTCCGTTACCGACACTAGCTAAATTAATGTGTAGCCCCGTGACTTCACAAGACGACACGAGGAGGGAAAAATCAGCTACGAACCTCAAAACTTGAGCGATGATCGACACTTCGACCTATCCCCCGGTGTCAACCACCACGTTTGATATTTCTTAGTCAATTTACTACTATACCACTATTATCACTATTAGGTGATTACTCACCAAAATTTATAAAACTTACTACTAAAACCTACTAAAATTTTATTAATAGTTTAATACTAATTATCAGAAATATTTTATATTACTTCTATTAATTTTATTATTTTTGCATTAGGTGATTATTCACCACGTTTATTACTATTGTTCAATCATTTATAACACTAAGTTTAATTATTCTATCCCTATAAATATTTTGTTAAATTACCTAACCGAAATACCACAAGTTTATATTAAAAGTGCTTATTTTGTGTAATAAAGTTAAGTTTATTGTTATCAACGCTATACACTATTACTAAACTACCACTATTCACCTATCTATTTACTACGATTATCTATCTACAACCTGCCAAAGGGTCAATCAAAGACGAAGGGTCATCGTTGCAGTTAAAATTTGTAAGTAAGTAAAACAAATTAACTGGCACGCGTGAGAACTTCTGTCTCAAACTAATAAAATCATCTAAAGACAAAGACACTCATTGGTTCACGGAAGCGGAATATCCCAGAGCAGCGAATCCTAATTTTTAGAAGTTTAGGCGATTATTTCTTATCCGCGAGATTTAATGGTCTAAATAATTAAATTTTTAAATTAAGTAAAAATTTAGTGTTTCAACAGATGATAGTAGTAGTCTCCTGCTCTGCTTTGGGCCTCCGACGTTCGGCATCAGTCGTGCTAAGCTAGCTACCACTGCTGATGCTTTTGCACTCACGTGTTCGACTTGCTGCTTAAAGTTGAGTCGGGCATCAAGCATCACTCCCAGATATCGGATATATGGTTGTGATGTGATTTATTGTTCTCTGACTTTCAGTTTTATGGTCTCTATCACTTTTCTGCTGGTAATAAGCACAGCCTCAGTCTTCTGTTTAGCCAGTTGTAGATTTATTGAATCCATCCACCGGTTAACTTTCTCAAAGGTGATACCAAACATGTGGTTTATCTCATCTAGGTGTTTCGCAACGATTACGACAGCTACATCGTCTGCATATGCAACAAGCTTGACACTTCTTGGAAGAGTCAGTCTCAGCAGGCCATCATACATGACATTCCACAGAAGTGGACCCAGAACAGAACCCTGGGGTACACCTCTGGTAATACCGTACTCTTTTGGACCATTTTTCGTGTCGTATCTCAGGATTCTGTCCGTGAAGTAGCTAGCCACTATCCTACGTAGGTATCCTGGTACGTTTTTCTCTTCCAAGGCTTGCATAATGCAGTCCCAGTTGGCGGAGTTGAAGGCATTTTTGATGTCCAGAGTGGCCACCAGGCAGTACTTTTTCGCTCCACCCTTCCATCTGATCCCTTCGATTGCCTCTTTGGCCGTTGCAACAACCAAGTTGATCGCGTCCAGGGTTGATCGTCCTTTCCGAAAACCATACTGGTTATCTGCCAGGAGTAGATCGACAACTGCTTCTATTCTTTGGTGGATTATACGCTCAAGTATCTTACCTGCCGTATCTAACATACAAAGTGGTCGATAAGATGACGGTTCTTCTGGTGGCTTTTTCCCTTTTGGAAGTAGTACTAGTCGTTGCTGCTTCCACTTCCGACGGAAAATCCCTTCCTTGAGGCATGTGTCGTAGACGTCCAGGAACAATGATGGCACTGCTTTTATAGTTGTTTTTAAAGCAATATTGGGGACCCCGTCCAATCCCGGCGCTTTATTGTTCCCTACATGATTACAAGCCTCCATCAGTTCTCCCTCCGTGACAGATGGAATGTCATCCATTTCATTCTGCGCTAATAGGTCGTTAAACTTGCTTTGTTCGGGGAACAACGCGTTTACGATCTTCTGTAGGAGTTGAAGACACGTGGGTGATGGCATTAGCTGGTTTTTAAGATGGGTCATGACCACCTTATACGGCCTACCCCACAGATCTCTGTCCACCTCGTTGATGAGCTCCTTTCAGCATTTTCTTTTGCTCTCTTTGATGGCTTTGTTCAGGGATCGACGGGCTTTTTTGTACTCTGCGACCAGCTCCACAGAGTTAGGTCGTCGGTAGCCACGCTGAGATATTCTTCTCTTCTGATGACACTCTTTACGAAGGGCGATGATGTGGTCGTTCCACCAGTGAACGGAAGGTCTTGTGTTTATGCCACGTCTACGAGACATACTGGCGTCACACGCCTGGGTCACTCTTTTCATCAGGTCCTTGGTCTTATCATCTGCGCAGCCCGCGATAATCTGGTCACTATTGAGAGCTACTAACAATGCCCTTGGGTCAAGAGTTTTTACCTTCCAACCAATGGTGTTAAGTTGCTTTTTAGGTCTTCTCGGGCTCTGGGCGTTTAATATTTCCCAGAGAATCGCGTTGTGGTCGCTGGCTGTGTAGGTATCCATCACCTTCCAGTTGATATTACCTCTGGTGAGGCTGCCACTGACGAAAGTGAGATCTACAGTAGAACTTGTGTCTCCTTTGGTGTAGGTTGGTGTGTCACCATTGTTGAGCATTACTACATCTAATGTAGAAAAGACTTCTAGTAATTCCTTTCCTCGCGCGTTTGTATTCGTGCTACCCCAGTCTACTGCCCAGGCGTTGAAGTCCCCAGCTATTGCCACTGGGTGGTAATGCTTCGCGTCCTCGGTAAGTCGATCCAGAAATGCGGTGAATTCGACAGTAGAAAGGCCAGGTGGTGCGTAACAGCTATAGAAGCGGATGCCCTCTACTGATACTGCTACAAAGCCGGCATTGCTGTTGTCGACTGCATTTTGGAAAGGGAGCTTGCCACATGACCAGATGACAGCTTTGGATGTGCTGTCAGATTCCCAGGGTTGGGTACTCAGGTGTTTATATGGCTCTGCTATCAGTACCAAGTCAAGCTCTAGTTCTCGCACGGATTGCATGAGCAGGTCATGCGCTGCCTCACAATGGTTGAAATTGAGCTGCAGTATCCTCATGCTTGTTTGTTCGTCAACTTCTGGAGTGCATCCTGAAATAACGGGCACTTATGGGTACCGGCATGGTGGGCAACATTCTCTGCACTTTCAATCTCAGCACATAATGCACATTTGGCGGGATTTTTACAATCAGCAATCTTGTGCCCTTCTTGTCCGCACCTGATGCAAAGCTTCGACCGGTCCACCTTGCTTTTGCACTGGGATCCATGATGTCCGAAATGCCAGCATTTAAAGCATTGAATAGGTCTCTTCGTTGTCCTTATTCGGCAATTAACCCAACCAATCCGGATTTTGCTATTTCCATCCAGTAGTTTCTGTGCTGTTGCTGCTGGTAGAATTACTGTGGCAATTTGAGTACCTCTATAGGCCTTACGGATCTTGATTGCCTCTAGTGGTATCTCACAGCCATCTCCAGCTTCCTCCTGTAGGGCACCCTGGATGTGATCCTTAGTTGTGTCATCATCGACGTCTCGGATCTCAATTACCTCCTGTGGTCCTTTGCAGGTTACTTTTGCGTCTTCTTTCAGAATGTCTGCAATGGTCTTTCTCAATGTTTGGCCTTTGTCGGTGCTCTTCCTCGACAGAGTTATCAGCATATCTCCAGCATTGGTCTTATTGATCTTCTCTACCGTACTGCGGACCTGGTCGTCAGGGACGTCCTGTTTTATTCGACGCAGGATCTCGGCGTACTTTGCTTTCTCTGTCAGCCGAATGATGAGGGCATCCGGTCTGATCCATTTCCGCGGTTTCTTTCGCTTGGGTTCAGGTCGGGGCTCCTTTGACGTCTGTTTTGAGAGCATCTCTTTCGTCTGTCGCTTTAGCTCTTGCTTGGACTGAACTTTTTGCCAGACTGACGCTTTTTCCTGTTCGTTGCTTCGCCCTGCCGCTCCTTGTGGAGGGCTTTTCTTCAAATCCTTTTTTTTCATGGCTTGGCTGATTGTTGGGTCAGGAGAAGGTCGATTTTTTCTCTTACCTGACTTGTTGCTGGCTTCACTTTTGTCTTCCGCGACTGATTCACCGTCACCTTCAGCTCCGGTGTCAATTGCTTCGTCAGTCACGTCGATAGCCTGACAGTCTTTGGTTGAACGAAATCATTCAACTCACTGATCAGCTTTTCAAGGCGTTTGAGCGCTTGCGAACGCTTCATTTCAGCGCTTGCGTCAATCGCTGCTTGTTGGGCATGTAGTCCGTTTCCACTTTTGTTTGTTTCCTTTGAATTACTCATACTTTTTAATTTACCAGCGCATCGTACGGAGTGGAGCGGGTTGCCATAACTAGGAACGGGTGTACCCTCGGAGATTGTACTCCTACCCCAGTTCCCTGAGGCCTAGCCGACACTTAGCCAGTCCCGGAATACACGGACGGACTAGAATCGCTCGGAGCGGTGAAGATTCCGATCTCTAACACTCACTGCGTACTTCCTGATCAAGGCCCGAAGTGGCTGGCTCCTGATCCACTACTGAAACTTACACCTCGGTAGAGCAAGCTCACATCAGCCGTGGCCTGCATCGTCGGAAACTACGATACAGGTTCCGGTCACTCCCAGTGGGTCACAGCAGAGAACGATCGTCTTGTTAGGTCAGTTAGTGCGACCAACCCATTAAAGGGGAGTTTTGTCCACGGGAGCATATTTTGTTTGGTTATTTGAAGAGCTCAACAGTACTGAGAAGCCATCTTTTTGAGCTCGGAGAGCTTAAAATAACACATAAATAGTATTTTCGAGCTCGAAGAGCTCAAGAACATCGTTAGTGCAATTTTAAGCACCTAGGTATGGAATTAGCCAGAAGTTGCAGAGATGGCCTTCAGGGGCTACCGTTTTCTTAATTTTCCTTTGTGTTTCGGTGTTATTTACTATAATATTGATAAAATTTGGGAGATGTATTTTTTTAATGTTATCGATTGACCAAAATTTGTCGAGTATAAAATTTTTAACTTCCCGCTAAGAAAATTGAAAATTTTCGAAAATCGGAAAGATATTGGTTTTACCCCGTTTTTCGAAAATTAAGTTCTCATCAGATCTTAACGTTTTAAGGTCCTAGAAAGCTTCCCTGAATGTTTTCGCGATGATGTCCGTATGTCTGGGTGTGTGTATGTGTGTGTGTGTGTGCGTCCGTGTGCATGTGTGTGCGCGTGTGTGTGTATGTATGTGTGTGTGTGTGTGTGTGTGTGTAACCTTCTCATAACTTTTGAATGGCTTGACCGATTCAATCACGGTTGGCGCTGTTTGAAAGAGTTTGACCAAACTTTAATTTCTAATGCAATTTGAACCGATTCGAACAAGTAGATTTTGAGAAAACGCAAAAATAAAATTAAACAAAGTGTTTTTTTGAAATAATTTTTAAGCGGCTGTTTTGATCAATTCCAAAAACTAATCGGTTGATTCGTTCGTGCGTTACCGTCGTCGCAAGAAAACCGAAAAAAGTGTTTTTTTCGGAATCACTCCGAAATTTCTAGTTTGATCAATGCATACTCAAAGATTCTTTATAATGCTTCAAAATCTGTGTCGAATGCTGTCAACCACGTGAAAATCGGTTCATTTATTCAAAAATCATTGCGGTTTGAAAATTCAAAAAATTGTGTTTTATTAAACTGCTATCAGAGCTTTAAGCTCAGAGAGCTCAAAATGACACAAAAATCATTTTTCTGAGCTCGAAGTGATAAAAAACGTAATATGTAATTTTGAGCGCTTAAGTACAAAATGAGCCGGAAGTTGCCAGGATAGCCTTCAAATATTGTAAGTTATGTTAATTAATAACTAAAACGTCCTGCTTTCTTTCAAAGTGTGTGAGTGAGTAAAACTTTACTATTTCTTACTTATGAGATGAATACTTGCTAAAATCATAGCGTAATCCATCTAAATTACTGTCTTAAGGTACTCTAAAATTATTTATTCTTTAATTTCACTTAATTAACATTTTACTCTCAGTCATTATATCTATACTCTGTAAAGGGATCCCATAAATGAGTTTGGTTAGTTTCTTTTGTGTATTTCATGTGCGTTAGACCAAGTTTGCTAATTATAAATAGAAATTTCTTATTTTTAGCAAGCAATAGCCCTCGAAATCTATCAATTAATTGAACGTGATCACACCTAGATTGAGATTGATCAGTTAATCATTTATTAAATAATTTTATAGTACGTAATTACTATTTAAATAATTGTTTTGACCAGAACTCTGTCTGATTTTGGTAGTGGTGATGCGGATTTGACGAGTGTTCTCCGCAGTCATTATTTTTTAAAAAGATAAATATTGAAATTATTCAACTATAACTTATTTAAAAATTGTTTAAATTTATTGTTTAAAATATTAAAAAAAAAAAAAAATAGTTTAGAGATAGATTAACTTGTAGTATAACTCAGCATATTCGAGCAACAAGTTGTTATTATTACGCGTTGGTCAGTCTCAAATTAAGAATTCATAATTCTTCACATCATTATTCTTTGAAAACAAATTAAAAAAAAAAAGGGTTATTTTTAACGAATCAAATAAATAATATTGAGATAATTTGCGCCCAGTAGTAACCAACAGACTGATGATTTAATAATTGCGTGAATTATTTGATATTACAAAAAAAAATTGTTTAATTAAATCAAAGAAATAAAAAAAAATTAGGGGATGACTTTAAATCGAACCTGCATTTTTCTTACGATCTTATTTGATTTGTTTATTTCATCATATGATTCTTCATGTTCAAATTTACTAATTTATTTTCCTAAATAGGTTCTAGAAATAGGAACTGTTGCCACCCCTTGTTCCCAGAATTCCTTTTTATCACGATTTACGTTTCAGGTGATTATATCGACTAAATCCCCGAACACAGACGTACTGACGACCCTTGACTGATCTACCAAGTTCATAATGACAAGAAGAAAGAAGCAATGCAACCGTTGCCATAGTTCGTGATTTGACAAAATGAATTTGTCAAACATTGAAGAGATTGCAGATGATCGTCCTGTCGATCCTCCACAGCCACCTGTGGTCTTGCAGGAAGAAATGTCTTCAGCGTTGACTGACAGCGGAAAGGCCAAACCCACCGTGGTCAACGTGGAGGTTTTAGAGAAATCATATCGTTTGTGTCCACGAGCTGGAGACTCAACGATACAGGGGACCCAAGCCAACCCCGAAGATACAATACTACCCGGAAAGATTCCATCAATCGCAGCAGTCTGTCTGGCCCGGCCAAGGATGTTCTGGCCATTTCTGACTTTATGCAAAATGTGGCTTCACGTGTTGACCAGATGGATACCAAAATGGGCCATCTGTCGCAGGCTATGATGGAGCTTTCAACGTCAGTAGTTACCAAAGACGTATTGCGTGTAGCAATAGTGTACACTCTGATAACCTCCACGCAGAAGTTCTTCAAACATTAGCTGGCCAAATTGACGAGCTGTGCTTAGAAAATAAAACTCGACAGGAGGAAAATTCCGCGAATAAAGCCTCGTGTAGTAGAGCCCAAAATGCGACAACAGAGTTAGGGAAATCTTTGTCTAGCGTTCAAGTTGTTATGACGACATCGCTAAAACACACCGCAAAAATTGCTCGGGCAGTATCTTCGATTCCAGAAATACGCAAGAAGTTGTGGACAGAAGCAGAGATTCAAAGCGGGTCTCAAGCCGAGCCTCAACCCGTTACTCAGGCCCCTTTAGGTGAAAGCCTACGAAGAAACGACGAGCAACTATCTCAATTAGTTCAAGAGATCCCGAGAGCCGCAGCAAATGAGCCAGCTCCTCTAACCACCTATCCAGTGCCAATGTCTTCCCCAGTACATCATTCGAGTCAAACAGACGTAGGACAAGTCTTGGATCAACGCGCTGATGAAATTAGCGAGATTTGGAAAGAGTTGGGATGGATTGGAGGGCAAGACGCATCCCAACAGCTTACTTCAGATACAGGAGTGAGTAACCTGCATAATATTTACAGAAACAGGTCACGAGATCATGAAAATTCAATCGCGTTGGAGAAATCGGCGAGAGCGCGCAATTTGGTTTTTCCCGAAGAAGAAGCTCAACCGAAGATTTACTTACAAGAGCTAACTGACTTCAAAAACGAACAACAGATCTCGGATAAGAAAGCTCTTGGTCTGGTAAAAGCATTATTTCTTAAAACCCATGCTCAATGGTTGAGGTTGAATTCTGGACGCTGGACGGCCTGGAAACATTTTGTTGACGCATACACCGCGTATTTCATTCACCCCCGAGCTGACCCCGAAATCGACGCCAAAATATACAATAAATACCAGACCGCAGGTCAAGACGCTCAAGTATTCATCGACGAGATGCAAAAACTCTTCATGGAGATGACCACTCCACCATCTGAGGAAGTCCAAATACAAATAATTTCTCAGAGATTATCTAAACAGTTACAGGCTGAACTCAAGGCTAGGCAAACGAAAGTAACGGAATACATTGGTTTTCGGTTTGCTGTGAACCTAGCAGCTACGAACTTAAAATATTTGAACAAGGCATACGATGAAAACGAAAAGTACTACGTTAAAAAGAAGGCGCCAGCTCCAACGAATCGCGTGACCTCGGCTTCAGAAGCTATTCAGGTACTCGACTCGGACTCTAACGAAGTTGAAGAAACTAATTTTTCTGTGAGCTACGTAGGAAACACCTCATCTCGCCAAGGAAAATTCCCTCGATCCAGAAGCCCAGACTGACGATCGTCGAAAGGCAACGGAAAACACGTCAGTTATGCCGCAGATGTGAGAGACCCTGGTTCAAGTAAAATCTTAGGAGGAAACCGAGAAAACTCCCCTGGAAGAAGTCCACCTGAAAATTATATCTGTCTTAATTGTGGGGACTCAGGAAACCACTATACGCGACAATGTATTAATGACCCAATAGTCATGTGCACGCGATGTTTTACCAAGAGTGTCACGAACGCTACTTGTCCGTGTGCGCCAAAAAACTACTAAGGGGCTCAACTGGACCTCTATCATTAAAAAAGTTGAGCCCGAAAAACAAAATACCACCAGATAAACGCAAAAATGGCCCGAAATCAGCTGAAAGTGATGACGAAGAAATGTACTCTCTGAATAAAGACGAGATGGCTATTCCTTACCGTGTGCCTCATTCCAAGGGATTTAATCACTCCATCGTCTGTCCGTTAGACGTAGAAGATGTCTACGTAGAAGCTATCTTTGATACTGGAGCAAGTGAAAATTTTACAACACGCCAGTTATTCGACAAAGTTAAGAAATACGCGTTGAAAATAAAAGATAACTCGACGGGGAAGAAATACATTTAGCTGATAAATCAATTGTCAACGAAAAGCTTCGAGTATGTCTACGAATAAAAATTGACCATCAAGTTTGGAAAGAGAGATTTACTGTCTTTCCTGACATGCCAGATGACATGATATTAGGATTGAATATGATGTCAAGACACGGATTTCAGCTTGACTTAGCCAAGGAAACTTGAAAATTTCAAGATTTGCCAATTACACATCAGATAGACTTCGCGAAGGAACAAGATCAAGCCTGCCGGTTACTAAGACTCGGAGATGACCAAATTGATGTGCTACAAAATTTCCTCGACAAAGAATTTAAATTAATAGATGCTGCCAAACTTGGTGAAACGAATTTAATTGAGCATGACATTGAATTGACCAGCGATAAGCCAGTTGTAACTAAACAATATCGTCGATCACCCAAAACACTACAAACATTACACGAAATTGTTGACAAGTTACTAGAAGACGGCATCATTGAACAGAGTACAAGTGAGTATTGTAGCCAACCAGTCTTGCTGTCTAGAAAAAATGGAGAGCCAAGGATGCGTATAGACTTTCGAGATGTAAATTCAGTCACAAAAGACGTCGCTCATTCTCCAACCCGAATGGATACTCTACTAGATGCGATCCATCAAGCCAAATATATCAGCAAGATTGATTTTCGTGACGCATATCTTCAAATTAGGCTGAGCAACAGGAGCAAGCCTATCACAGCCTTCGCGGTGCCAGGACGCGGCCGATTCCAATTTAAGTACATGCCTTTCGGTCTGAAGACAGCTCCAATCACCTTCATCAAGTTGACCGAGAAATTGAAAGCAAAAATCCGGCAGAAATTAAGAGAGCGAGGATTACCACTTTGGTGGGAATCATTCGTACAGGCATACATGGACGACTGGGTGATCGCTACACTGACCTTTGAGCAACATTTGATCATGCTGGAATTAGTTTTTGAAGTTGTACGCGAAGCTGGTATTTTAATTAATCGCGAGAAGAGCGAGTTTTGCAAAAATTCGGTACAATTCTTGGGTTTTGTCATCACGTACGACGGAATTTCCCCAGATCCTGAGAAAATGCAAGCAGTAGTAGAATATCCACGACCAACTACGCGTAAACAAGTCCGAAGATTCATAGGACTAGTGAATTGATACCATCGTCATTTGGTAGGGGTCGCCAGAGCTCAGGGACCGCTCAATAAACTGATAAGCGAGAAAAACCCTTGGAAATAAGGTGAAGAGACAAAACAAGCTGTCTTGAATGCTCCAACGCTGGCCACTCCTGACTACAGATTACCCTTTATCTTATACACGGATGCCTCTGATATTGGAATCTCTGGAATACTTACACAACCCAGAGAAGATAAAGAATTCATGATCACGGCCATTAGCCGACCACTGAATAAATACGAGCGCAACTACACCACCACTGAAAAGGAGTGTCTGGCCGTTTTGTGGACAGTAAAGAAATTACGCGGATATCTAGAATGTTATCCATTCACCGTGATTACTGATCATGCCAGTTTAATCTGGCTGAAGAATATTAAATATCCGCGAAGTCGTCTAGCCAGATGGGCCACAGAATTGTCTGGGTTACTAATCACCATTCTTCACCGTAAAGGGACTAAAAATGAAGCCCCTGATGCATTATCTAGAGCCTACGAACATCTAGACGCTGGAGACGCGACAGATGAAGAAGAAAATTTGACTCACCATAGAATCAAATTGACTAGTTGGCACGAGCGCAAACTCGACGAAGTTTCCACATTCCCGGAACGGTTTCCTTCCTGGAAGATTGTGGATGGTGAATTATATTATTTTCGGGATCGCGACAAACAGCATTATCCTACCAATCACCCTGAAAATTGGAAACGCGTTATACGAGACGATGAAATTGACCAAGTCCTTCGAGACAATCATGACCATATATTAGCTGGACACCAGGGTATACAAAGATTGTATGAAAGAATTGCCTCTTCATTTTATTGGCTCAACATGTACAAAAACATTAGACAGTACGTTGAACAGTGTACCGAATGTTTATTACAGAAGCCTGATTCCAATCCTCTCATTCTCGCAAGGGCAACAGACCTATCACAGAACCTTGGGAATGTATATCCATTGATGCAGTAGGACCTTTACCCAGGTCAATTAAAGGTAAAACGCACATTTTGGTTGCTTGTGACCTATATACGCGTTATCTAGAAGCAGAAGCGGTCACTACCCTGACTGGTAAGATCGTAGTTAATTTCTTACGCCGAGTTTTCGCAACTTGGGGAACAGCTAGAGTCATAATATCTGATAATGGTACCGAATTCTGTAATAAAGTTGTAAATGATTTTTGTTCTGACCGGAAAATTAGACATGAATTAACTCCGACATATCACCCGCAATCTAACCCTGTGGAGCGCGTGAATCGTAATTTAAAAATAATGATTCGATCGTTTTTGACTAAAAAACAAAATAGTTGGGATTCTCATTTGTTTGAATTAAAATACGCGTATAATACTTCGATACATAGTTCACTGACTGTAAGCCCTGCTTATCTCAATTTCGGCCGTGATCCGGTTTATCTCGACCAAAATCGTGATCAACTCGATGAAAGTATTATTAAAAATACAGAATCGCGTAAAGATATGCTCAAGTATATTGACGAGATGAGACATTATTTTGAAAAGTTTATGAATAAAAATCAGGAACGTAGACGCGCGTTAGATCCGCCAAAACCAGCTATCGAAATCCCTATCGGAGCTGCCGTATTTATCAGAAATAGAAAGCTAAGCAAAGCAATTGATGGTATCTCTTCTAAACTCTTGCGTTATATGCGAGGCCCCTTCTTTGTAAAAGCATATGTATCAGCCTCTCTTGTTGAACTAGTGAATGATAAGAATGAAAGTATTGGAAATTTCCATGTGTCTACTCTCAAATTCCCTCGTAGATCAAACTGTATTAATAAAACCCCCTTTAGCGCAGCAGCCATGGAGACAACAGAACCTACACCAAATGGAGCGACTTCACCTGGGACCAAAGAGTTGGCTAACCCTGAATTCAGTAAACCAGCAGCTGAAAGCATTATCACTGTAGTATCCCAGTCCAGGTCAGACGTCGCCATTGTCGGAGATTTAGATACAATTGAGCCGGACGTTCCCGTAACCAAAACCACCGGGGTAATTAAGAAGTCTACCAGCAAGCATCGGCAAAGTCAAGATACCCAGACGTATTGGAGCCATTCCCTGTGTCGTGGGCCGGCTTCTATTGGTGGCCCAGTAGTCTGCGCGAAACATAATATCAAAGTAGTAAAAGCCAAGCCTGGCTTGACTATATATCAGGAGCTCAACAGCAAGCTCGTGGTGAGTGAAGAACCAAGAGCCAGCGACTCCATGCCAATTAACCCGAGAGACATTTTCACAGAGCCTCTCCTGGTCCCTCAAATTCAGCAGGTGGGTGAAATCCCGAGAACTGCGGCTATTGATGTTCGACACACCATGAAAAAAAGAGCATGGGACGCATATATAACCCGACAAGTGGACCAGTATCTAAAGAAAAAAGCGCTGATAACTCGTAATGTGGCTACACAGAAGGTCGAAACGCGTAATTTACCATACACGCCGCCTGGATGCATCAGGTGCAAGCAGGTCGGTCACTCATTTAAAGAGTGCACAAATGATGCATTTGGGGAAAAATACTGTATTAATTGTTGGAGGTTGGGGTTGAAGTTGGGACATCGAGATAGCAATTGTATCTTCAAAGATCGCAAGACGGTCGAGTGGATGAGAGATCACTGTTTCGCGTGCAAAGCTCCTCATCCCATGTACAATCCCAAATGTGGACGTTGCTTGGCCCGGGTTGGATTAGTCAAGAGAGACCTCGGCAGTGCCCTGTTCCTGAAACAACCCAACGTCAATAACGAGAGCAGCGTTTGATCTGCGAGAGGCCCACGAGTGCCATTGACTTACTTAAAAGTGTTTATTTTTGCTTCCTTTGATTAATTTTTTTTTTCTTGTGTGTTTCTTTATACTATTAAATTTTTGATATCTTATATTTTATATTATTGTATTCCTCAATATCCTGATAAGCTTTAACATTGAGAAAAAGACACCAATGATAGGTTCAACATGGTGTGATTCACATAACGCATTATGTACCATGGAGGCTAGGAAGATTAACTTCTGTTTATCTAGCTAGATCAGTCAGAGTTTATCAGAGGTCAACTACTAAATTATATTCCTTTATTATTCTTTTTTTACGTTACTTAAATTCTTCGAGACATGTTACCAAATTTGTTGTTAACCAAAAATAATGTATTTCGCGCAAGAGTACATAGTACCTTAAGAACATTAGTCTCATTAAATGATACTTATTGATAGAGTTAATAAATAAGATTTCAACAAGTTTGTACCTGTAACAATAAAGTGTCAGTACAGTTAATTGAACAGCAAGAATTTAACTGGGTAAACCCTTGTAGATATAAGCAGCTCAAAGTTTGTTTCAGGTGCAATGATCCATCGAGTCCAAGCTGTTTTGAGACGCCTACAACTTAAAGTGTAGCCTCCTCAAGCCGGAGGGACTATAACGTGGCCGTTTCCATCGTTATGGTTAAACAAATAAATCACCTACGTATCGCAAGTGTCGATAAAAATGTTCGCGATTTTAATTACTAGTTAATTAATTGCTATTGTAACTAAAGATGTCCCGGTCGTTGTTATGTCGCCGGCGAGCAAGAAGACGCGATGACATTCATTCTTTTGTCTACTTTTGTAATGTTCATACCTTTGTTTTGTAACTTATACTTTAATTTGTTTATTAAGTATAATAAACCGTGTTACCTAGTAATATTCAGTACAATTTACTTTCCACTGCGTTACCTAGTAATGATCGGTAGTTTTACATTTTTGAAGTGAAACTTCTTTAGAATCGTTGTGATTTCAAACTCGATGAAACGAAAAAATAAGTCCATAGAGACACAAACACATAAATGTATAGGATTCAGCCGGCGAGAGAATGAGATAGAACACATTAGACGTTCTCGGTCTCCTCTTTGCGCGATTCTTCGTAGCATCCCCACTATCGTCTACTAAACATTGTCTATATGTATGTTCCTGTGTAGTGGGATAGTCAGTATATCTATATCTATAACTTGCTCCAGGTCCGAGCGTTCTACGTGTTATGTTAGTATGTGTTTAATAAATGTGTTTGTGCCTGCGTATTGTAACGTGTCGATTATTTAATTTCTCCAATAAGGAAAATTATCTTCACGGTTGAAATACTTTTGTTTATTCTAGGCGAAAGAATAGCTCGCCGAGAACCAGGTTTTTCGTCAGAGATAACCCTCAGTTTTAAAATGTATAAATTTTAGCTTTATTCAGCAAAATTATACATAAATAATAAAATGAAATAATATAATCAAAAATGGCGATCTCCAGAAGAATTAACTCCGCTACTAACTCTGCACGTCTGATCCTCCTGGGTACTTTCGCTGTGAGTCTCGCGTTGAACTCCGTCGTTCACTGCTTTAGTCCTCGGATTTAGATCTACCGTTGTTGGACCTAGACTTAGTCGTTGACGCCACTCCAACACCTGAACGTGGATTCCTGTCTCCGGACTTTGTCACTGTCCCCGCGATTGATGCCTTCCAAATCCTCGACCTCGGCCTCGTCAACTCTTGATTCCCCGCGGACCTGCGCTGTTGTCTCCCGCCGTTGATTCTCTTTGTTGCTCGCTGTTGACTCTGCTGATGTATTTCGCTGTTGAATCCGCTGGTTGGTCCTCCTTGGCTTGGTCCGTCTTCTTCTGCTCCTCGGATCACAGTGAAGTTCCAAAAAATTTTTTAAACCATGCTGACTGCTTGGGGACTGTATTATGTATTTTATTGGTTTTCGTAAGCTCCGATTTTTTTCTTGACTGCGTGGGGACTGTATCAGATATTTCATTAGTCCTCGCAGGCTCCTATTTTTTCTCGAGATTTAATTGGTCCTCGCAAGCTCCGATTATTTTCTTGGTTGATTCAAACACTTAAACTAGTAAATTTAAAACATTTTACTTATATTTTAACGTTTATGTTATAGTATGAGTAAGCTTTAATAAAAAGCAAGCGTGTTGATTGTTGATGCATTTTTATTGGTGTGAATATTTTAATTTTCTTAATTTTACAATTATACCAAAAACTACCAGATCATAAACAGTAATTGACGCTGTTTTCCAAATATGGTTATTATTTACAAGTGGGATAAATCCAAGCTAAGCCATGTTAATTTTTTTTTCTTATCAAATTGAACAATTTTTTTTTTCAAATTCTTCATTTTTTTAGGTACTTTTAAAAAAATATATATCGAAACATCAAAAAAAGATCAAATAAAAATTTTATCCAAAAAAATGAGCCAAAATTTTTTCCTTTCGAAGGCAAAAACGCTATCAAAATCATTTTTTTTCTTTCACGACATTTTTATCTTAAATGTGTCGTAAAAATAAGCAGAATAAAAAAAAATTAAAAGGTTTCAATTTTTCACTTAGTTATGGCCCAAAATGGGGTTGACCCTACTTGTAAATTATGACCCCAAAGATATATGAATCAAATTGAAACTAGAGCATTTGTTTGTAACAGGGTAAATTGCCCTTGATCGGTAAAACCGATCACACGTGTGCGAAGTAGTTAGTCGACGTAGCACTGGCGCGTCTCAGTCTTCGGGACCCAACTAGAATTAAGAGGGGGAAATTTTGGGTTTCTTCGGAAGTGAAGCGGCAATGGAAAATCAGAAGTAGTGAAGTACTGAAACCAGTGACATCGCCAACCAAAGCAGCTAGGAAGGAAGCCAAATTCCAGAGTAGAGTTTTCTTCAGTATTAAGATTATTAAGGTATTGGAATTTTGTCCTTTTGTTGAGCCTTGGGGTTTATACCCGGCTCACTGGTCGATCTACTTCTCAATTTTGATTTAATAAGTGGTAATTCAATTTGTTAATAATAATTAATTATTTTAATCAATTTAATTCGTTAGCTTGTGAACAATTCCTCCTGGGGATTTTACACCCGAGGAATGTTCTAGACCTCCTGGGTTTAGGTCGTGAGTATCTAAGTTGTTAATTCAGCTGGTTAATAATTATTAACATCCTAGATGGGCTACATTAAAATTCAGTTTTATTATTTAA
The DNA here is from genome assembly GCF_020080835.1 of Cotesia glomerata. Taxonomy (NCBI): domain Eukaryota; kingdom Metazoa; phylum Arthropoda; class Insecta; order Hymenoptera; family Braconidae; genus Cotesia; species Cotesia glomerata. The sequence continues at coordinate 611,306 of NW_025401443.1, forward strand.
TTAATTTCTGAACATCGAGAAATAGTTCAATCAGCAACTCACGACTTGGTCAAACGTTGGTACCCGAGGTCAAGCTAACTACGCAGTAACGAACAAAGGCGTCTATTTTGAGCGCGCAAATTCCTTGAGAATTTTGTGACGCAGTAAATTTACAAAATTATTAGCTGGACTATTTTTATAAAATATAGCAGTTGAATTACCATTCAATTAATTATATATACTGATTTATATTTTATCATTTATTGAAAATTATTTAATTATTTATTGGAAACAATTTTAATTACCGGAAATTGATTCATTGAGAAAACTGCGACGCATTTAGTAATTGAACGTCGTGGATAATTTTCTGTAATTATTTTACACCGAGGCGAATTATTAATTATCCAATCGTCATTCTCAAATTACTAGAAAATAATTATTCCACGTGTTATTAATTATTGAGAATTAATTTACTGAATTTCGGAGCAGATAAGACTGATGTACCCGTAGATAAACTTTCGGCAAGTAATTTGTATATTGAGAATTTACTAATTAATTATCTAATTTAATTGCCAATTTCTACTTGGGTTGTCTTATATATTGAAGTCATGTGCTGAAAAATTGTCAATAATTTAATATCATTGTTCCGGTAGAAATTGTTATAAAACTATTTATTGTGTGGATTACGTCCGAGAAAAAATTTAGTTAATTTTATAAAGAAATTTCTTCGAAAGAATTTAGATTAATGCACAGAGTTAAACTCGTGGTAATTTTGAAATAAGTTTAGGCGTCGATTTTTAAGTCGCAAATTTTAAGTAGTAATTATTAATTGTGAAAATTGTTTATGATTTTAATCTCGAGCTAATGACTGAATAATTTTAGTAAGAATTGAACGTTGACTTTTTTGGAGTAATTTTGTAATCCGGAAATAAAAGTAAAGTAGAGTCAGTTGTGTGTGTGAGCGGGATATGTGTGTGGAGACGCGTGGGTAATGTGTGTGTGAGATAGTACCGCTCAAGAGGCACGTTGAGCACGCTTGAGTCCATCTGACTCCGGGGCGGGAAATCCTAGAAGCCGTTGTATAGACGCCAAGTGGGGTACAACGGTAGTAAGTTAGAAGCCGTTGTATAGACGCCAAGTGGGGTACAACAGTAGTAAGTTAGAAGCCGTGGTATAGACGCCAAGTGGGGTACCACGGTAGTAAGATAGAAACTGCGGTATAGACGCTCCATAAGAGGGTACCGTCAGGATTAAGAATTTTGATAGAGCGTGAGGGTCCGGTGGACAGCGCGACTTAGTTAGAAACTGCAGTATAGACGCTCCATATGAGGGTACTGTAGGATTAAGAATTTTTGTTAGTTTTAAGAAGTCCTGGTCAGCCGTTAGTTAGGCTGTAGTCTTAAGTTGTTATTTGTAAGTGCAAGTGTACAGTTGTTAATTTTGTTGTTGAATAAAAACCGGTTAATTTGTTAAATAAAAATCTATTCATTTTCAGAACCACCTTCCTCCACTCTCTCTCCCAGTAGATTATTAAGCTCAGCTCTGGTTTCCGGTTCCAGGAACCGAGATACAAAATCCTGGTGGCGCCCTTGTTAATTTAGAATCATTTTTGCTAGGTATTGTTTTATTTCTATTAAATTAATTAAGGGGCCAACGAGCGGAAAACAACCCGTTACATGTTTCCTATTTCAGTTACTATAAACCTCTCGTGTCATTTGTTCAATGTGAAAATATAGAGACTTAATGTAATATATGTAATATAATTGTTTACATTGGGCTCGTTCAAGTTTACTAAGCTCTTGGGAGATCTTAGTAGATCGTGTACTAAAAACTAAAAGTGACTACATTCTCTCTAAAGAATATCTATAAGAAAAACAATGCAAGTTATATTAATCTAAGCTCAGTACAGCGAAGAACTTAGTAAACTTGAACAAGCCTATTAAAATATTAAATAATTTTTAGGCTCGGTAAAAAATAATAAACCTTACATTTATCCTAATACTCCTGACATTCTATATCTATCTCAATCTCTCGTAGCCTACCCTTGATTGAAAATACTAATTGAAAAGTATTGAAAATGATGAAATTTGAATTTTTTTCAATAATACTAATACTTTTTTTTATGTATTTCTAATATACAGTTTACATGAAGAGATTGCTTATTTTTTCAATACTTTTCAATGAGTATATTTAATCAGGGACTTTTCGAAAGTTTCACTGCTACCGTGTGTGACTTGCACACACACACATTATTTTTAATTAACTGGAACGCGTAAATTGACTCGTTGCTGGTCAACACTATTGAGTTCTTGTAAGGATCCAAAAAGTCAGCCATCTTGTGCAATTCGAGGCGTCCATTGTCTTTCATAAATTTATTACATAAATTTACTCAATGAGGAAGTCTTGAGTTGTCGACGCCTTGTTGATTTTCGTCCATCACCAACATCCAGGGATCACTGATCTACAGCCACGTGGAAGATATCTTTATTAGTTATAAGTATAGTTAAGATAAAAGTACCTGTTGTAAGTGAGGTGATTTATTGGCTTTATCTTGGACGGGAATACGGAATATCTTTGAGCTGCATACTCAGTATTTGATAATAAACAAATCCCCAGCTCTCTTTTTGGTAAGTTGTGTCAAACGGAGCAATACACGGCAAAAGTCCGGATTTGTGTCGGAGCTAGTACCCTTTCAACGTTGTTTTGCCGCCACAAGATACCCTGGTCCTTAAACCTCATCAGCTATTTGTAGCTTTGAAAGCTGTCGACCTGGTCAATCGAAAGCTACAGGATTCTGGAGCAGCACCGACTGTATTAACTTTCGAGTTGTTGTCGGTTATACTCTGGGAAGAACGAGCGTGTCTTTTTAGCCCAGTTTGCGTTTAAATACACTTAATCAAATTCATATATTTAATTTCCGTGCAATTAATTATTTTTAAATAAAATGCAAATTTTATATTGCATTAAATAACCGATAACGCGAACAGCTAAGACCAGCCACGTTTCTGTGTGTGTGTGTGTGTGTGTGTGTGTGTGTGTGTGTGTGTGTGTGTGTGTGTGTGTGTGTGTGTGTGTGTGTGTGTGTGTAATCTTCTCATAACTTTTGAATGGCTTGACCGATTCGATCACAGTTTGCGCTGTTTGAAAGAGATTGACTAAACTTTAATTTCTAATGCGATTTGAACCGATTCAAACAAGTAGATTTTGAGAAAACTCAAAAATAAAATAAAAAAAAAAAGTTTTTTTTTTGAATAATTTTCAAGCGGATGTTTTGATCAATTCCAAAAACTAATCGGTTGATTCGTTCGTGAGTTATCGTTGTCGAGAAAAAACCGAATAAATTATTTTTTCGGAATCACCCCGAAATTCCTAGTTTGATCAATGCATACTCAAAGATTCTTTATAAGGCTTCAAAAAAATTTATTCAAAAGTCATTGCGGTTTGAAAATTCAAAAAATTGTGTTTTATTAAACTGCTATCAGAGCTTTAAGCTCGAAGAGCTCAAAATGACACAAAAATCATTTTTCTGACCTCGAAAAGCTCAAAAACGAAATGTATAATTTTGAGCGCTTCAGTACAAAATGAGCGGGAAGTTGCCAGGATGGCCTTTAGTGTCAACCGTTGTCCTAATTTTTTTATTCACATGACTCCGACATGTGTTTTTGGATCGTTTTTGATATAATAAAATAATTATTAGAGCTCGAGGATCTCAACAGCATTGAAAAGCAATCTCTTTGAGCTCGGAGAGCTAAAAATAACACATCAATAGTATTTCTGAGCTCAAAGAGCTCAAGAACATCATTAGTGCAATTTTAAGCACCTAGGTATGAAATTAGCTGGAAGTTGCAGGAATGGCCTTCAGGGTCTACCGTTTTCCTAATTTTTCTTTGTGTTTTGGTGTTCTTTACTATAATATTGATAAAATTTGGGAGATGTATTTCTTTAATTTTATCGATTGATCAAAATTTGGAGAGTATAAAATTTTTAATTTCCCGCTAAGAAAATTGAAAATTTTCAAAAATCGAGTAGTTATTGGTTTAACCTCGTTTTTCGAAAATCGAGTTCTCATCAGATTTTGTCGTTTGAAGGTCCTAGGAATCTTCCCTGAATGTTTTCGC
>NW_025401443.1:615502-690502 GCF_020080835.1 Cotesia glomerata
CGTTCTAATTCTTCAATTTCTTCTTTGGTTTTAAACTTTCTGGCTGCTTATCATTCGGACATCTAACCATTTAATAATGGTTTTCTGAATCTGTACCATGTAGAGAAATGCTTAACAAAGAAGTATCAGCAACTTCTAGAGCTCAAACTTCTCTATTGAGTTAAACCTGAAACACCAATCTTCCACAAAAGCTGAGAGTAAAGTTTTTGGTTGAGTTAATTTCATTAATTGTTTCTGATGATTTAGTTGGTTCTCTTTTCGTAGCATATTTTTGTGACATATTGTGTCAGTATCGTAGGTACTCCGATAAATTGAATATCCCATATTTCCTTCCCAGACAGATAAAACTGATGGATTGTAATGCATGTTAATATTAACTTCGTTTTCATTACGAGGAGAAGATCATACAGTCGGCTTTTACTTTTTTAAGGTTTCTACGCCCGGAATATTGAAGTAGCGAAGTATCACGAAGTACAAAGTTTTCTCAGAAACAGGTCAGGAAATTGGAAATCCGAATCGACAAGCTTTGCTCACTTTACCTGACTTTGGTTTTTCGTTCGTAAGCTTGGTAACTATTGGCCGATTGTGTTGTTGATGTGTAGTTACGCGTCTGTAAAGTGTTGGTGACCTTATCTTTTCTATCACGGTAACTTTACAAGTTACGTGATTTCATGATAAATTCAACAACTTCTTCATTGAATTGTTAGCCACCCATTATTGGAGCACCTTCTATCCAAAGTATTAAATGAAAATGTTGAGATTCTACTCTACCTTGATATTCTCGACACCAAGAAGCTAATGGCTAAGTGGACCGAGAGGTTGGCTACGCTCTGATTGTAATGAATTACAAGAACACGACTTGAAATTTATTGTCAATAAATCTTGAAACTGATACTGGGTCAGCTGCGTTACTTCACTTGCAGGAATGGTTTATCAAAGTGTGGAGTATTAATTTCCTTTATATACTCAATTAAATCATCCCAAAGCCATTTAGCAGGACTGACAGTAAAAAACCATGTTGCAGGTCCATAATGACGTGTCATACATGCCAAATTGTTTCTAGGCTTACTCCAAAATTGTTCTGAATTTCGAAGTCGAGCAAACAGAGTTGTTAAATTTGCTTCTAACTGACCATCTTTGAGATATTTCAAATAACTTTGCGCTGTATATCTTTCACGAGCATTTGTAACATTCAGTGTATGATAAACACCTGCACCAAGTTGACGAATGTTAGCGTCATTTAATAAAAAGAATAAATATTGCTGATTTAGACGAAAACGTGAATCAGCTGATTTTAATTTTGCTTTAATATATTCGAAAGCAGTTATACGTACTTCTCTTTCTTCACATTGACCGTTTTTACCATAAGGATATAAATCTGGAAAACATTGTGTCTAATGTTTTCAATCGATTATCTAATGCTTTTTCATTACTTTTCAACATTTGATACATATTTGTTGAAGTATCATTCTTTCTTTTATCATGAAGAGGATACATAGTGTATTGTGCATATTGAGAACTCTCTGGATTTAATACTTGAGTAATCATAGCTTGATGTTGAGGTGTTTTATTTTTATTCTCTTGAATATCAATTTTATCAGCACTCTCTTTGTCTTTTGTTGATAATGATAATTGACTGTAAGTATGATCACTAGAATTCATACTTCTGTCTCTGATAGCTGATATTTTACTGTAGCTATGGTCTTTAATAATACTATGATTCTCTCCGCTCAGTCCTTTATTTTCTCTATTTTCTGACTTATTACTTAACTCTTCAACATTTTGATTATCAAGAATCTCTTCTTTACTGGGGGTGTTATTTTTTTCTTGTTCCATACTGATAGGATTATTATCATTATCATTATTTTTTTCACCGTTTATTGTATTTATTGTATTTACACAATTTTCATCTTCGGTCATTTCAAGTTGAAATGAAATATTTTTTGAATCTAACCATTCACGTAAATTTTGAGGGCATTGTGGTAATTTAATTTCAGAGTAAAGAGTATTATTACTCTTTAACCATGTCAATACTCTGAATACATTTTCTAAGCTAACCATTTTCTCCCATATAACATTTGACTTTGTAGGAATACTACGCATTACAATATACAACTCATGATGTTTATTCAACGGATCAGTTGTAGAACAAATTTTTTTTAGTGTTTCTTCTATTGGCAAGGGAAGATGAAATGTTTGACCTTTGAGTTTTTGTATTCGCATAGTGTGAGGTAAATTTTTTTTAGCAACAGTTCCTAATCTTTGAACGACTTGAAATGCTTTTGCTCGCTGTATAAGTACTTTTTCATACTCATTTAATGCGAAAATTTCATTCGGAATTTTTCCAACATACATGTTGTTTAGTAAGCAAATTGGAGGCATAGATCCAGAGCGAATTTTTTCGTAAGCTTAATATTTACAAATAAAATCGCTATTCATAGTTTTATCTTGTTCATTAATAAAGTTAATTAAATTATTCCATATTTCATTTGAGAGAGGTTGACGCAATTTACTCAATTCAATGACATCTTTTTTGAAAACTAGTTTTTGACAAGATATGCATTTGAATCGAGGTAAATCTAAAGATCGTTTTGTAAAAGCTGTAAAAGCTGATTTAAATTCAGTCTGTAATTTATCTTCATTCAAGCACAACCCCTCTTGATCTTCATCTAATATTTTTCCTTCTCCCTTCATTTTATTTGTAACATTTATTAAAAATTCTAAATCACCTGATTCTAATGCCGTATCTAGATGATTCAAGTCAATCAAATTTCTTTTTATTTTGTATATAAGTTGTTTAATATATCGAACAGAAGGAAAATGAGGCGATAATAACTCAATGCATAAGAATTCTGAATTGCACGAATCAAAAGATGTAAGACAAAATTGCAATGACCTAATTTATCCACTACATCATCAATTGAATGATATATAAACAGTTGATCCAAAAATGTTTGAAAATTATTCAAATTTCGTGTATTTAATTTTTCAAGGAAGTCTTTATAGCGTACATACATTTCCGTTTCCATAGTAGCTCGGCAGTAATTATTGCAAAGCCACTTTTTTTGCATGGTCATCTTTTAATAAAGGTAGTATATTTGTAGATTGACCTAATTTATTTATAGAAATAGGTTGATTCTTGATTGTTGCGAATGAATATGATGTCTCGTAAAAATAAGGTTCTGTAGTTGGGTAATGGAGAGATTGACCACATATAGCCTTATATTCATCTATTGTAATTGCTGAAGAATCGAAAGGTAGGTGTGAAAGATGGAATTCGGCTTTCTTCTTCAAAATATGCAAAGTATCTGTTAATAATTTCATATATATTTTTCTTTGACACATACACCATTTGATGATTCTTTGCGCTTCTAAATGTTTTTCAACAACGCTTTCCCCATCGATGACTAAAGCTAATTTTTTTATGTAATATTCAGAAGATTTTATTTTAATAAAATTTTTTCTTGCATTCTCTCGACGGTACTTTGCCACGATTTTTTTAGTTACCGATAGTTTTTGTTTTAGAATTTTCTTACTATCAACAGATTTAGTTTCTTTACATAAATTATTATTATCATGAGACAATGAATTATTATTATCATGAGACAATGAATCTTGTTTTGGTATTAAATTATTGATAAAAGCACCGTCTTTTACACTAATTATTATCTCATCTGGCAAGTCCTTAGAATTTTTTATCTCTTCAGATAAGTTTTTAGAATTTTCTAAACCATTATGCGATGACAGTAATTTAATTTTTTTATCTCCGATTGTTTTGTCGATAAATGATTTTTATTTGAATTTATATCATTGTTATGATGGTTATGCAACAATTTACTTTGATCTTTTTTCATCAATGCTTTATTGCGGCTAAGACGTAAGGTGTATATTCGATGATTTCTTTTTGTTACTTCTTTTAAAGACGGTAAATTTAACGTTATTCTATGGTCAGTAGTCGGAAAGTGACTAATTGTATTTGTCTGAAATATTTTAGCCAAGTGAGAACGCATGAGACTCTGTTCGTAGACAATGCATTCAGGTTTTTGATTATATAATAAAGATATTGCAAACGCAATGGCAAATACCCCACAATCAGTGACATTACGTTGGTGTTGAACTTTCATGAAAATTAATGATTTTTCATTGATATTGAATTGAGGATACAAATGTCTCAAAAATAAGGTTTGATCTTCATTTAATGTAAATTTATTCAAAGAATCATAAATGTATATTTTTTTAGTATTATAATATGAGCATATCCAGTGTTTATCAGTACTGTATAATATTTGAATATGGTTTTTTAACAGTGGTACAGGCTCAATATTTTCAGGTCTTGCTAAATATAATGTGTCACGATGATCATAGTAATTTGAACAATTAGCTAGAATTAATTTAAATTGATACATATGTTCATCCTGCAGTTGATCTCCATGTGCAACCATAATTAGATACTTGTCATTCAATACTGGTAAGGGACACCTGTAATTGGTATTTCTACGTTTTTTAGTTGGTAATTCTTCATTTAAAGTTGATTTAATCTTTCTTCGTCGTTTATTTATTGGTAAATCTCTTTTTTCTGTAATTGTACTACTTTTTATTTCTATATTTTGCTGAATGAAGGATTTTTTATTAATATTAACTGTAGATATATCATAATTATTGACCGGCATAGTGTCGTTTTTTCTTTTTCTTATGTTAATTGACGAGTAATTACTTTCTGTACCATTGAAATTTTTCGGCTCTTGATTTATTTTTGTAATCGTTTTCTTATTAATATTCAAAACTGGAAAGATTTTGCAATAGTTAGTGATATTAATACTTTTTTCTTTCATTGTATTGAAAATAGGTTTACTTGAATTTTTTTCAGTATTAATTTTTGGAAAACTAGATATGTTATTAGTTTGATATATCTTAATTAAATGATGGCGCATTTGATTATGATCATATAAAAATGAAGATTTTATTGGCCACTCTCCTAAAGCCAAAGAAGTTGCAAATGCTATCGCATAAACTCCACAGTCGTAATTATTTGGTTGTCCTTGAACATCAGGGAATTCAACTGTATTTGCGTTAAATTCAAAACTGGGATATAATTTTTCTAAAAATATCTGATGACTTTTGTGAAGTTGTTTTTTATTTGCTGAATCGAAAATATAAATTTTTTTTGTATCACAAAAACTACAAACCCAATGATCAGTACTATATTTATCATTTTCGTTGAAAGCATACTCTGTGTCACGGCTGTGTAGAATTTGAATATGTAATCGATTGACGTCTAATTTTTCGATTAAATCAGGATATTGCACATACAAAGAAGGTTGATAAGAATAATTAAATTGCTTGTGGAGAAGAAAAGCAAATCGATCTATATGCTGATCTTCTAATATTTGATTACGAGAAATAATAGAATAGTCCGATTCTGTGAGAGGAAACATTTTTGATTTAACAAGGTAATAACAAAAATCGGTTAAGTAAAAAATAAAGGATAAGGATAAAAATAAAATTTTCAACTATAAATCCCAAATTTTATTATTAATCAAATTCTGACAATTAATAATAATAATAATAAAGGCTTATAAAGTTATTTTAAGGTACAATAAATAACTCAATTACACCTTCAACTTTATTTACTTGAATAAAATTGATATTTAAGTATGAAAAAGTACGTCAAAATAAATTTATTTCTTCAATTGGTCGCATAAGAAAACTCTTTATTAGTTAGATTATTCAATCGCACAACAGACCATTTTTGAATTTAATTGATCAATCACACAGCAAACCGTTTTTAAATTAAGTTAACCAGTCGCACAGCAGACCGTTTTTTTTTATTTAGCCAGTCGCACAGCAGACCGTTTTTTTTATTTAGCCAGTCGCACAGCAGACCGTTTTTTTTTTTAACCAGTCGCACAGCAGACCGTTTTTTTTATTTAGCCAGTCGCACAGCAGACCGTTTTTTTTTTTAACCAGTCGCACAGCAGACCGTTTTTTTTTATTAAGCCAGTCGCACAGCAGACCGTTTTTTTTTATTAAGCCAGTCGCACAGCAGACCGTTTTTTTTTATTAAGCCAGTCGCACAGCAGACCGTTTTTTCAATATTGTTTAAAATAGAAAATTTCTAATTACTTCTCAACTAAACTAAGGACAAAAAAATTCAAGCTTAAAAAGAGAAATTTTTTTAGAAGCCGAAAATTATTTTAGTTCAAACTTTATGTAAGGAATAATTAGAAAATTTCGATTTATGAACGCTGAATAGATACAATTCACCGTTAGTTAATGAAAAAATTTGACAATGAAAACAATATAAATAATAATATTTTGATAAATAATTATTATTACGTAAATAATAATGATTTATCAATATATATTATCAACTTATATTGTTATAATTCTCAAATTCCACTAAGAAACTTACTTAAAAAGTTTTAAGTTAATGAATACAACACGAAATTTATAATTAAATTAATGCGTACAATTGTAAACATAACAGTAAACATAACCATAAGAAAGAGTCATAAACCGACATTAGACAGCAACATTAAGTTTAATTATGAATAAATATTTGTCCAGATAGGTGGCGCACTATAGCCCGAAGTATCATCATTAGGTTGGGTATGTTTCGAAGATAGAAGTTCTTACTTAATAATTAAGTAAAGACAATGAGCGTGTTCAGTCGAACCAAGTTCACTCGACACTTTACAGATCGGCGACAATGTGCCCTCTTTGAACTGGGTAATTTCATCTTATCAGTTTTTCATTACCAGACAGGTGAACTAAACCAGTGCCGTATATATATACGCAGCGAAAGCGACTAAAATTATCACACTGATTTTTACGTGTAGTCTGAAAATATGAAACATTGGAAATGAGGTTTTTAGTTAAAAAGTGTTTCTATGCAGATTTCTGAATAAAAAAAAATATAATAGGTAAAATTCAAACAGTTATATTCAACGCTGCCTGAACCGGAATAATTCTGATTTATAAAAGTAAATGATTTTTCCGTAAAAAAATTTGTCCCTAACAATTTTGGTATTAAAAAAAATTAAGAGATAATTTTTAATTTTTATTTCTGTAATAAAAATACTTATCAGTAATATTAAAATATAAACTTATTTCACGAAAAGATATAAGTATGATATGAAGAATAGTATATATTGATGAACTAAATTATTAATTAGAAACTTTGCATTTCACATATATTTTGAAAGAAAATTGAAACATTTTTGTAATTAAGATAATTGTAAATTTAACTTATAGTAAAAGCTCTTAAAAGTTACCCAGGTTGTCTTTCTTGCTCTTATTAGTGTTTTATGAGAAATTGAGACAGAACTACGGTAACTTTTAATAGCTTTCACTGTTAATTTAAATAATTCAATGCCCAATAATTTAATAACAATCATGACAATAATAACAATAAATATTATTATTATCATTTAGCAGTATATGTACAAGTAAGTATGCGTACGACTCCGCATGTTTACAGCTCCGTATACATACGACGTTTTTCGAGTAAAATTTGAATTTCCCGGGAATGTTTTAGATTGCTCCGTATACATACGGAGCTGTATCGTTCACATTTGCTGTACCTTTAGCCACGTCCAGTTTAAATTTAATATAATACTTTCTCGCTGAAAGTTTACGGTAAATCAAAGTAAATAAAAAATAAGAAGGTAATTGTAAACAAATCACCTAAGTTTCATTAAAACATACGTGATGAATCCTGTCGAGATTGGAGTTTACTTGAAGCTACAGTTTATGTAAAAATTATTCCAGCGCACCCTGGCGGGTGTAGATGCAAGCTGTGAAACATTTTTTTTTAACTGTAGTTTCCCATCTAATGAAGGATTACTATGCATTCTCGAATTATGTAGTCTGTGGCAGATACCTTTGCCCATCGAAAAAAAGTCAGGATCGAAATTTTTGCGTTGCTATAGTTTATGCTGATTAAATTTATTGATTTTAAGCAGATAAATGGTTATAATTGGATATAATTAAGTAATATCGGGAAAATAAGGTATAAACTACTGTTATAATAGAAATCTAAGAAAAAAAAGGAACCGTAGAATTTAATAAAACTTGCAACCTCAAAAAAACGTGATGCTTACAGTAAACACAGTCGGTAGTCTCGCGCGCCGTTTACAACGGAATTTTTGAACGGACCTTGGCGCCAGATTCTACCGAATCTGTGAATGTAAAAATGAGGCAATTTAAAAAAAACTTCCAATTCTTGGAAGGATTTTGTTGTCAATTTTTTGATCGAGTAAATGATATTTTTGTTTCAACATCCCATGAGTTGCCTTTACGGACCAACGAATTTTAGTTACATATCTTGAAGCATTAGACTCAGCTGTTTTTAATTGATTTTGTTTTCCCTTAAGTGCTGGCATTAATACTTTATAATTTTTACTTTCTAAGTATTCTTTCACATCACGGAATCCATGATCAACCACAAATGCATCGCCAGGTTCTAATAATTGACATCCCGAGAAAAAATGTTTCTATATAATTATATATAATTGAATATAATCATGTATGATTATATACAATTATATATGGAATCACATATATAATTATATACAATTATATATGATCATACATAATTATATATAATCATACATGATTATATATGGAATTGTATATGAGGTTATATATAATCATATATAATTATATGTGACTATATATGGAGCAATATACAACCATGCAGGATTATATATAATTCCATATACAATTATATATAAGTATAAAGAATTATATATAATCATACATGATTATATATGGAATTGTATATGAGGTTATATGTAATCATATATAATTATATATGACTATATATGGAGCAATATACGGCCATGCAAGATTGTATATAGTCCCATATATAATTATATATAAGTATATATAATTATAGATGCTTATATATAATTAACAGACATAAAACTTTTTTCCTTGAAAAAAAATTTTTTTTTGGTAATCACTAAAAGTGTAAAATGATGTTTATAATTACGTTTAAATAATTCTGGAATACAAAATTTGTCACATTTCCTATGAGATGTTTTCGTCTGCTCTATAGTAAAATAGTAACTACCTAATAGTAAAATCATTATTTATTTTATTATTTAAATAAATGTTATATTATAATAAAATTCGGTAAAATAAATAAATTATGAATAATGACTATCCAAATATATATTAAAATCAATTTTTATATTCCATTTATGATAAACTCATATGATACATTATGAAGATCATAGAATCATTATCATCTAAGACAGCAGCACAGCATACAGACACTTCAAGACGCACGGAGATCACCAAAGTTAAGCAGCACTGAGCAGGGTTAATAGTTGGATGGGTGACCGCTGGTGTTATAGCTATAAAATTATATCTAGATATTTTTTTTTGCATTTTAATAGGTTACACAAAATTGCGTAGGACCATATTAAATATTCTATCCATAAAATTAACCCAATAATGAATTAGATGTCATAAATATATAATTAAATATTGTTATATATAATTACTAGAGCCAGGCCTTTGGTATGGAAGGGGAAAACTCACACATGCATAAAAATAACAAAAGAAATGTATCCGTGTAATCGGCTAAACTCGGTAATGAACTACATTCAGTTTGTAGTTTAAAAGCATCAAGATGATGCTATTAGAAAAAAAAATTTTTCTTTTGTTTTTTACAGTCCGATTGCAGTAAAGCTTATAATTATTTTATGTAATGTTTTTGAATGTTTCTTTTTCTTGTCAAACGTTTAAGAAATTTTCTAACAGACTTTAAGTATTTTGTAACATATAGAATTATAAAAAAAGGAAAATTCTTCTCACACTTACTTGAGTCAAGAGAATAATTTCTTGAGTTGAAGAATTATTCTTGGTCCAAAAAAATTTTCTTGTTTCAAAAATTTATTCTTTTCACTTAAGAAAATTATTTTTTTTTTTCAAAATGGTATTTTTGGTTCAAAATTTTGTCTCGTGAATCATTTTAATTTAATCGAGAATCCTGTATTTATCTTACTGCAATGAAGCCGTAAATTTCATGAATGCGTTTCCCTTACTGCTTCAATGCAGTAACGTTAATAATTGGTACATGAATAATTTTTCTTTATAAAGTTGAATGACTTCATAAATAGAGTCTATTATTTCCAATGAGGTCCTTAAAGTGTAAAACAAAAATTATTTTATTTAAATTAAATCGAAAATCATCTCTATGATTTACTCTCTCAATCAAGTAACACAACGAGTAAGGGAATATTTCACGCAGAAGCTTCAAATTGCTCGAATAATGATTCCTTCCACGATCTAATTTTTACTGCATCACTGCAGTACAGCAAAAATTTTAAATTGAGATAATTTTAATGTTAAATTTATTCCTTGAGTTATAAAAGGCGATTAACTAAGTTTGCTGCGATTTAGATATCAAAGATTTTCGGAAATTATTAATTGGCAACCAATTTTTTTATTAAAAAATGCATACTGCATAGTTGCAGTAAAAATGAAAAATGAATATTAACTGAAATTTGAACATTTAACTATCTCATCTACTGAGAGATACTACTTAATTAAGCCATCATTACCAAAATAGTGTACTTCCAACCAAATATTGTTAGGAATGAGATTCCGTGATCATAAAATAGATACTGCATAAAGGCAGTAGAGCAAAATTTTACAGCTAATAAAACTTTTACCAGAAAGTGCCAACTTTCATTTCACTGCGTTAATCGAAGTTGCCATTTTGCGCCTTCGCTTTGGAAAGTAAAAAAGAAAACCTCAGATCACATGTTTGTCTTTGGCATTATATGTGATCTAAGGCTTTTCTTATTTTCCTTACCAAGGGGTGTAATATATTGTTCTCTCTCATTTTAAGCAATTTAACTGGTTGCCACTGACGAGAGTAATCAAAAATTTATCATGGTATTTATAGAAAATGATTTTTCCACAAATAAATTGATACTGCATCACTGCAGTAGAGCAAAATTTTGGTAGTGAGGACATTTTGCTGTCAAATTTATTTCTTTCATTATGAAAAGCGATTTAATCAGTTCGTTAAAATTTAAATTTCAAAGATTTCCAGTAAGTATTGATAGGAAACGACTATTTAAATTAAAAATAGAATACTGCATAGTTGCAGTCAACATGAAAAATAAATGTTAATGGAAATCTGAACATATAACTTTATTATTTTATAATAAAAATTGCTGATTATTTAAGCCGTCATTACTAAAATAACGTAGTTCTAACCAAATTTTGTTAGAAACCGAATTTTTTTACCATAAAAGAGATACTGCATAACTGCAGTAGAGCAAAATTTTACAGTTAATAAAACTGTTGCCGTCGAAAATATTTTTTTTTTTTCATTAAAAGTGAATTTATTGGTCCTTACGACGTAAATAATTGAACATCTATCATGGAATTTATAGAAAATTATTTTATTTGCAATTAAATTGTTACTGCATCACTACAGTAGAGCAAAATTTTAGTAGTGAGAACATTCTGCTGTCAAATTTATTTCTTTCCTTGTGAAAAGCGATTTAATCAGTTTGCTGCGATTAAAATTTCAAAGATTTCCAGTAAATACTGATAAGAAACGAATATTTTAATTAAAAATTGAATACTGCATATTCGCAGTCAAGATGAAAAATAAATGTTAATGGAAATCTGAACATATAACTTTATTATCTAATATAAATTGCTAATAATTTAAGCCGTCATTACTAAAATAACGTAGTTCTAACCAAATGTTGTTAGAAACCGATTTTTTTGACCATAAAATAGAAACTGCATAACTGCAGTAGAGCAAAATTTTACAGTTAATAAAACTGTTGCCGTCGAAAATATTTTTCTTTCTTATAAGAAGAATGACTGGAGGGGAAAAGATCGAAGATCAATAAAAGTCGTAACATGTCGCAGTGGTGGGAAGCAGTGAACGCGTTTAGAGGGAAACCAAAAAAGGAAGCCAGCAAAGAAATTTCTGGTCATCAATGGACAAGTCACTGCATGGGTACCATGGGGTGCTCAGCAGGTCGGGCTGAACCCAGTGAAGAGCCAATCCAGCACGCGGAAGAGATACAAGAAAAGATGGAGGAGCGTCAGGAAGAACTGCTCGAAGAAGAGCTGCTCGACGGAGAGGATAATGAGATGAACGCAGATAACATGGAAGCAGAGATAAAAATGGCAGAGTTAAAGGCTGCACTGAAAAGAATGAGAAATAAGAAGGCTCCAGGGGGAGACGGGCTAGTCACAGAATTCTACAAGGAGATGCCCGAGGAGGGAAAGCAGGAACTGTTGGAGGCGCTAAATGAGATTTGGAGGAAAGGAAATTTACCGAAAGGCTGGGAATCGGCGCATATCGCGCCAATCTTCAAAGCAGGGGACCCAAACAACCCAAGAAATTACAGGCCAATTTCGCTTCTCAATGCAGGTTATAAAATACTCACCAACATAGTCACGACGAGGCTAGAGAAATGGTGTGAAGAAAATAAAATACTCATGGAAAGTCAGGCAGGTCTCAGAAGAAAAAGAGGTACCAGGGACCAGGTATTTGTGATAAATGCAGTCATAAACCACTGGGTGAAAGAAAAGGGACATAAAGCTTTTATTTGCTTCGTGGACTTTGAGACAGCATGGATAGAAAACTACTTTTTGCCAAGGCTGAGGAAGCAGGTATTAGAGGAAGAATGCTGAAATTCATCAAGGCAGTATACAAGAGGACTGTGAACGAAATCGTGGCCAATGGAGAAACGAAAGGGAAGTTTGAAGCTTCACAAGGGGTAAGGCAGGGTTGTCTACTAAGCCCGCTGCTTTTCAACATCTTTTTGGACGAAATTGACAAAGAGTTCAGCAAGAGAAACATCGGAGGAATAGCCATGGGCAAAATCAAGGTGTATCTGGGGAAATATGCAGACGATATAGCAGCAATCACCCCAGATGAAGCAAGTCTCCAGCAGATGTTAAAAGTTTTGGAAAATTATGCAGCCAAAAACTCTCTCAGGGTAAACACAAAAAAGACAAAAGTTCTAGTGATCGGCGGAAAAGACAGGAAATCCTCTGCAAATTGGAAATATGGAGATGACCAGCTAGAAGAAGTGAAAGACTTCAAACACCTGGGCTGCTGGATTTCCAGCAGCAACAGCTGGAGGAAGCACACCAACGAGATGGCAGCCAAGGCCAAGAAAGCTCTAAACTCTACGTGGGGGCTCATTGAGAGAACAGGCAGGAACTCACTTAAAGACAGGATGTATCTCTACAACGATCTCTGGTAAGATCGGGGGCACTGTACGGAGTAGAGATTTGGGGTTGGGGAGGCAGCAAGGCAATTGAAGCAGTGTATAGCAGATACTGTAAGACAGCGATGGGTCTAGCCAGAAACACACCTGAGTATATCTGGAGGTGCGAGGGTGGGCTTGAAAATTTTAATTATCTGTAGAGAGATAGAGCAGGCAGGTACCTCCTAGATGTGCTGAGAATGGAGGATGACAGATGGCCGCAAGTCGTATTGAGAGAAGAATGCAGAGGAATCCTGAATGGCAGGGCCTCAAAGTGGGGTGGCAGGTTGGCCAAAACTCTGGAGGAAATGCGTTGCAAGGACATAATAAAGATGATCTGGGAAAAAGTGGAAATAAATCTGATAGAGCAGAGATTGCAGGAGGGCCTTCTCCATCTTCAAGCTACAATGAGAGAGGAAGAGAACAGAAAAATCATTGAATCGTCCTACAACCCCATGTTCAAATTCCTCAAGACCAGTATGGGAACTGAACCTTACTGGTTAGACAGAAAAATCCCAAGCTGGATGAAAATCGCTTGGTGCAGAGTCAGATGCGGCAACATTGGGAAGGCAGGAAAAAAGGGCTTCAGGGACTGGCAATGTCGTTTATGCCAAGGTGAAGATGAGACCGTAGAGCACATCTTAAGATGCAGAACTGTTTTGAACAGTGTCAAGGCAGAGGTGAGAGGTTTTGTCCTGGATTGGATTGGTGGTAAAGCAGGAGCAGATTTTTACTGGTTGTTACTGCAGACTCTGAGAGGTGAACCAGTACAAGAAATTTGCCAGATAATCGGTAAATTTCTAAAACTCGCAAGGGAAGGGATTGAGCCCTTGTGGGAAGACCATGATGCAGCAGTCCAACAAGTCCCAAACGAAGGTGATTAGATGGCAGCCAAAGAAGAAGATACCCAGTGCAGTAATATTGATACTCATAAGTCCCTCAAAGAGGCTGTATTAAATTTCTTATTTTTAGATAACAAGTGCCATAAAAGTTAGTCTGTAGATTCTTTAATTTTCTAATTATTGTAATGTGATTGAACTTAAAATAATTCTATAATATTTAAAAAATACTTAAATTCTTAAGCTGGTAAAAAAGTGATATTATTGTTAACATGAAATGAAATACAAGTAAATATGGTGCTAAAACCAGAGCTTTAAGTAACTATTAAGATGCAGTACAAATTAAGACAATGCGATGAAAAAATTGTAAAAGCAGTTTTTACTGTTGTACAATGCAAATAAATCTATCTTTATCTATTTTTCTTTCTTATGAAAAGCGAATTTATTGGTCGTTAGGACGTAAATAATTTAAAATAAATCATGGAATTTATAGAAAAAAATTTTATCTGCAATTAAATTGTTACTGCATCACTGCAGTAGAGCAAAATATTAGTAGTGGAGACATTCTGCTGTCAAATTTACTTCTTTCTTTATGAAAAGCGATTTAATCAGTTTGCTACGATTTAAATTTCAAAGATCTCCAGTAAATATTGATAGGGAACGAATATATTAATTAAAAATTAAATACTGCATAATTGTAGTCAACACGAAAAATTAATGTTAATGGAGATCTGAATATATAACTTTATTATCTAATATAAGTTGCTAATAATTTAAGCCGTCATTACTAAAATAACGTAGTTCTAACTGAATTTTGTTAGAACCCGATTTTTCTGACCATAAAAGAGATACTGCATAACTGCAGTAGGGCAAAATTTTACAGTTAATAAAATTGTTGCCTTCGAAAATATTTTTTTTTTTTTATTAAAAGCAAATTTACTGGTCGTCACGACGTAAATAATTGAAAATTTATGATGGAATTTATAGAAAAAAATTTTATCTGCAATTAAATTGTTACTGCATCACTGCAGTAGAGCAAAATTTTAATAGTGGATACATTCTGCTGTCAAATTTACTTCTTTCTTTATGAAAAGCGATTTAATCAGTTTCTGAAAATTGAAATTTCAAAGATTTTCAGTAAGAATTGGTAGGAAATGAATATTTTAATTTAAAATTGAATACTGCATAGTCGCAGTCAAGATGAAAAATAAATGTTAATGGAAAGCTGAACTTGTAACTTTATTATCTAGTATGAATTGCCAGTAAATTAAGCCGCCATTACCAAAATAACGTAGTTCTAACCAAATGTTGTTAGAAACCGATTTTTTTTGCCATAAAAGAGATACTGCATAACTGCAAAAGAGCAAAATTTTACTAGTGAGGACATTCTGCTGTCAAATTTATTTCTTTTCTCATAATAAACTATTTAATAAGTTTGCTACGATTTAAATATCAAACATTTCTGGAGAATATTGATTGGTAACCAATTTTTTATTAAAAAAATGCATACTGCATAGTTGCAGTAAAGGTGAAAAATAAATGTTAATATAAATCTGAATATATAAATTTATTGTCTTATATAAATCGCTAGGAAATTAAGCTGTCATCACCAAAGTAATGTAGTTCTCACCAAATGTCGTTAGAAATCAATTTTTTTAATCATAAAAAAGATACTGCAACTGCAGTAGAGCAAAATTTTACAGTTGATAAAACTGTTGCCGTCTAAAATATTTTTCTTTCTTATTAAAAGCGATTTTATCGGTCGTTATGACGTAAATAATTAAAAATTTATCATGGAATTTATAGAAAATAATTTTATTTGCAATTAAATTGTTACTGTATCACTGCAGTAGAGCAAAATTTTAGTAGTGAGGAAAATTTTAGTAGTGAGGACAATTTGCTGTCAAATTTATTTCTTTCATTATGGACAGCGATTTAATCAGTTTGTGAAAATTGAAATTTCAAAGATTTTCAGTAAGTATTGATAGGAAACAATTATATTAATTAAAAATTAAATACTGCATAATTGTAGTCAACACGAAAAATTTATGTTAATGGAAATCTGAACATATAACTTTATTATCTAATATGAATTGCCAGTAAATTAAGCCGTCATTACCAAAATAACGTAGTTCTAACCAAATGGTGTTAGAAACCGATTTTTTTTTACCATAAAAGAGATACTGCTTAGTTGCAGTAGAGCCAAATTTTAGTAGTAAGGACATTCTGCTGTCAAATTTATTTCTTTTATTATGAAAAGCAATTCAATCAGTTTGCTACGACTTAAATATCGAAGATGTCCAATAAGTAATGATAGGAAACAAATATATTAATTATGTTAAAGGTTCAAATTTCAATTAATATTTATTTTCCATCTTTACTGCGACTATGCAGTATGCGTTTTTTAATTGAAAAATTGGTTACCAATCAATATTTCCCGGAAATCTTTGATATTTTAGTTGTAGCGAACTTATTAAATCGCCTTTCATAACTCAAGGAATAAATTTAACAACAACATTACCTCAATTATAAATTTTTCCTGTACTGCAGTAATGCTGTAACAATTTAATTGCAGATAAATTATCTTCTGTCAATATCATAATGAGTTGTACGTTATCTAGGTCAGTGTCAATTGATTAAATCTTGTTTAATGATAAAGAAAAATATATTTTGGATGGTTAAATGGTCATTTTCTGTAAAATTTTGCTCTACTGCAGTTGTACAGTATTTCTTATATACTAAAGATACCCCCAGAAATGTGTCTTTCATGTTGAATAAAAAAATTTTTTTTTCCTACTCCTCCAATACAGTGATTTTTATAATTGGTTTATAATTGACTATTTTCAATACTTTTCTCTTTACAGAGTTGAATGATTTAATAAAGTCTACTTTTTTTCGATAAACTGAGATTGTTAAACGAAGATTATTTTAATGCAGTTAAGTTAAGAAGCCACTGCGTCACGATTTACTGTTCTCCAGCAGTATTGCCTCTTATTTTTCTGTTTAATATTTATATAACAAAAAATAGTGTGAAAAATGAATTTATATACTGATAGGGAACAAAATTTTTTTAGAGACAAAAAACCGTGTGAAGCCGAATTTAAAATTCATTTCGTCTACCAAGATAAAGATGAGGATGAAGATCCATATTTGGAAATTTTGGCAATTATGCAGTATTTTTCCATGGTAAAAGATTTCAATTTCTAACAGTATTTGGTTTATATAATAAAAAAAACAAACTCATAAGTGAATATTATTTTATTACGTCCATAAGACAACAAGATGATACACTCTTTTATAAAACTATTAACTTTTATTGTTATTATTTTCCTACTTGTGTGTCGCAAATTTCGCATATATTAGTCGATCTATTTTTTTTTTTGAACATTTTGAGTGGCAAAACTCGTTACAAACTGAACATTTTACCATTTTATCTCTCTTACACTTTGTGCAAATGTGACAATACCATGTATCGATATCGTCGTGGTGTTTTTTTGGTGCACTGAACAGCGGTTTTCTTTACGTTTGCTCGGTTTTGTATTTTTTTTTGTTTCCAAATTTTTTTCACGTGGTGAAACTGTAGCTGTTTCAGTTGTAGCTCCTTCGCCTTGGTGATGTGTAGTGTCCTTTAATGGGCACCATCAATTTTGCAATTTCCTGCCGGAATTTCTAAGTCAGGACGGTGAAAAATTTCTCGAGGTATGCTTTTGTCATCTTCAATATATTTTTCGTTGGGACTTTGAGGTAATATTACTGTATCCCGATTATTATCATCATTTTCATTAGCCAAGAAATTGGGATCTTCTTTATTATCGGCTAATGTAATTTTTTCAAGAGCATCGTCTTCATGTTGTCGGTGGAACAAAACTTGAACAGTTTCAATTTTTTTAATTGGAATATGTTTTTTCTGATGAGTGATCCGAGAATTACGACTTTCTGATGAATTTTTTTCACTACCACCACTGTGGTCACCATCCTTGCGCAAAAGTTTTATTGCTGTTAACAGATCCGCTGGTGGGCGATTATTTTCATCAATGCTTCCACTATCCTCGTCCTCTCGTGCCGGCAGAGACTTGGAATTTTTTAATTCTTTTTTATTACTCCCAGCTTTTTCACTATCGTCGTCACTGTCTTCCATTTAATGAAACTACATAAATATTAAAGTCAACATAAATATTAATATCAACATTAGGGTGGCCCAAAAAAACCGATTGTTATTTTTTTGAGTCTCGAAGGAAAAAATATTAGTTTTTGATGTTTTAAGAGCCCTCTGCAAAAGACAGCTCAAAAAATTGAAATTTGAAAAAATGTGGAGTGACCTCTTAAAAATTTTTTTTTGAGCTGTCTTTTGGAAAGGGCTCTTGAAACATCAAAAACTAACATTTTATCACTCGAGACTCAAAAAAAAAAAAATAGTCGGTTTTTTTGGGTCACCCTAATCAACATATCATCACTAATGTTATTTTACAACTTACCGGTTGAACATTGTGGTTATGTGTACTCCGATAATCAAAAATTTCCAAATATGGATCTTCATCCTCATCTTTATCTTGGTAGACAAAATGAATTTTAAATCCGGCTTCACACGGTTTTTTGTCTCTAAAAAAATTTTGTTCCCATTATACTTTTTTTTAATATAAAAATCTTATGTAAAAATCTTAAAAATTGTAGTTAATTAAGGTAAGCAGTTATATTTTTATTTATTTTAATAATTTTTATAATATAGTTTAAAAAAATATAATAGCATTATTAAAAAATATTTTATTACTCACTTCGTTCGAGATTGTAATTTTTTTGTAGAATATTCGCATTTGAATGGACAGAAATAATATTCAAATTGTTTTTGAAGCTTTCGATCACCTTCTAATTTCTTTATGTGACACTTTTTAATTTTTGTTGAGGAACCTTGATTGAATTTATATCTTGTTTGATATTCATATCTTAAAAGGTGTTTTTTAAAATATTTAAAAGAGTGGTAATGCGTTCCAATGTCAAAATTTATTTTCATTTTAGGATTTTATCGTCAAACGAGTATAAAGCAACTGTTTTACTATTTTTAAAACCCAAATTCAAGCCGCAACGACAAAAGTAACCTTAATCAGCATTAAACAACTATAGCCTTTATGTACCGGAAGTATACTCAACAAAATTCACTAGATGTTGGTTCTAGTGGTCATAGTCTCCATTCTACACCATAGTGTATTTTAATGCCATCTGACGGATTATTTCATCCTTTTCACAGCGAATAAGGGTCAAAATTGCGTCCCAACAGTATTCACAACCAAATGAAATAAGACGTTTCACTACGATTAACAAATACCCCGTTTATGTAATGTTATGTTTCAATTACGTATTACTAGGTGTCGCTTCTAGCAAGTTAGCGGCAGAAAAATATTGGAGATAGTTTATGAAATTAATTTACGTGACAATTGATGAAATAACTTTTAGCAGATTAAAACAATTTAACAAGTATCAAAATATTATAATAAATTAGCAAGTAACATTATAAAATATAATTATTTGTTTTATCATGAAGACATGGATTGCGAGCATTTTTTATTTTCAGTACATATTATTTAAAAATAAATTGTATATATCAATGATTAGAAGGAAACTATTTTACCAAAAATTAAAGAAATTGTAATATTATAATTTATGTAACTTTTTTTCAATTTTACGCTAATCCCTTCGATAGACTCTCATTTGTTTAGAAAAAAATGAATGTCGGAAACTATTACAAACAATAAAATTTTTTTTTTTTCTTTAATCATATAAGTGTAGTTGTAAGCGTCTCAGGTTGTGCTAATTAAATTAACTATTTTTTTTTCTTTAATACCTCTATTTAATTTTTTTATTGCTTGGAAATGGCAGTCTTCGATCAAGCTGCGTTTATTAGAAAATGGGAAGGAATTCGTGTACGATTGAATATTGAACCGGAAACTTTTCAAGTAATTATTATTAATCATTGAATTTTTTTGAACTGTCATTATAATGATAGAAGGATTTGTTGATAATCAAAAATATTTGTTAATATTTAACAAATCATTTATTAAAGACCACTTTTTAGTCCTTAACAAATATTTCTTAGCACTTAAAAAGATTTATTAGCATTTAATAAATGAATATCAGATTTATTGTATACAAATAAACAATTTTAAATACTAAGAAATATTTATTTAGTACTAAAAAGTCGTTTATAATAAATGATTTGCTAACTATTAAGAAATATTATTCAATACAAATAAATCTTTCTATTATTGTATTAAATTGAAGACTAGCATATTATTCATGATTTTGATTTTTATTCTTACATTCTGCGTTGACGCAGTAATATATAAAGAAGTGAGTTAATCAGTTGATTAAAAAATTTGCTAGATTTATTTATAAAAATTCTATTTAAAATAAAAAGAGTATTTACTGCTAAAATGCTGTAAAATAAATAAAGTTATATATTTTACTGCATCCATGCAGTATATTAAAAAAGAGATCTAAATAATTATAAATATTTACATTTACTATATGGTCACAGCCAGTAGTGGCTGCATGATCAAATAAAAAAACAATGGAAATTTTTTCACCAATCTTATTTAATATATAATGTACAGCATAAGTACATTCTTATTGTTCTCCAATGATTGCATCTACTTTTGGCTTTTTCAGGTTTGCGATCTTCATGTCAGGTGTTTATTATGCTGCTGCTTTCATACGGTTGAGACACAAAACATTAGACGTCATATTGAGACAGATCTTCACACAAAAGCAATAGAACTTCGAGATGCTCCGAAATCTCCTAATGAAGCCTCGTGGCAAGCTTGCACTGATCGCCAAAATCCTTTCTATAAAGAATTAACAGAATTTTTCTTGAAAACTGATATTCCGATCGATAAATTAAATGATCCAGCATATGTGAGTTTTATGCAGCGATATATTCGTCGTTCTCATCCTGATTCTCGGACTCTTCGGCGAAGGTACGTTTCAAAAGTTCATGAAGAAACCATCGTGAAAATACGAAACGAAATAGGAGATAATCCCATCTATATAAGCATTGATGAAACTATTGATTCTGAGAAACGTTGTGTTTTCAATGCTATAGTTAGTCCATTAATTGAAAATCATCCTAGCGCACCCCTACTTCTGAATGTTGAATTCAGTGACACTTCTAATGCTGATAAAGTTGTACAGTTTTTCAACCGCAGCTTGGCGATTCTATGGCCGGATGGAATACGCCACGATAAAGTACTTCTTTTTGTGAGTGACGCTGCACCATATATGAAGCTGGCCGGGAGAACATTGGCAAATGCTTATCCTAAAATGATACATGTTACCTGCCTTGCACATGGTCTGCATAGAATCGCAGAAACTGTTCGACAGTGTTTTCCGGAGGTTAATGAAATCATCATTAGTACGAAAGCAATATTTACTAAAGCTCCGAATCGTGTCAGACTTTTCAAAGAAATGTGCAATAATATATCGTTTCCTCCTTCACCAATTATAACTCGCTGGGGAACATGGATTAATGCAGCATCTTATTATCATGAGCATTACGAAGATGTAAAAAGAGTCATTCTCGCTCTTCAACCTGACTCCCAAAATATTATCGATATGCAACAACATTTTCAACGTGATCAAAATCAACAGGATCTAACAGAGATCCATAATAACTACTCAATCATTGCAGAGGCCATTCAAAAACTCGAAACTCAGGGTCTTCCTTTGCACAAATCTTGTAAAATTGTCCGTAGAACTATTCGTCATTTATTATTAAATGTAAACGTTCAACAAGATGTACGTCTGAAAGCAGCTAATGTAATACAAGATAACACTGATTTTTATGAAATTCTAACAACGGCGGATCAATGCATGCAAAAAAACGATTATCGGCCGCAGAATCTTCCTTACCGTTGGACTGAACAAGATGTAAGAAGAATGAAATATGCACCTATAACGTCAGTTGACGTTGAAAGGTCATTAAGTCAATATAAAAGTATATTAAGATCAAATCGACGAAGTTTTCTCGAAAATAATTTGTTTAAATATGTTATTGTAAGAGTTAACAAAACTGTATAAGTTCGTATAATAAGATTTATAAAAATTTACGCAAAGTTTATACGAATTATCATTAATTTAGAACTCCTAACGAAAAGATCAGAAAGGTATAAGTATATAAATTCATTTTTCACACTATTTTTTGTTATATAAATATTAAACAGAAAAATAAGAGGCAATACTGCTGGAGAACAGTAAATCGTGACGCAGTGGCTTCTTAACTTAATTGCATTAAAATAATCTTCGTTTAACAATCTCAGTTTATCGGAAAAAAGTAGACTTTATTAAATCATTCAACTCTGTAAAGAGAAAAGTATTGAAAATAGTCAATTATAAACCAATTATAAAAATCACTGTATTGGAGGAGTAGGAAAAAAAAATTTTTTTTATTCAACATGAAAGACACATTTCTGGGGGTATCTTTAGTATATAAGAAATACTGTACAACTGCAGTAGAGCAAAATTTTACAGAAAATGACCATTTAACCATCCAAAATATATTTTTCTTTATCATTAAACAAGATTTAATCAATTGACACTGACCTAGATAACGTACAACTCATTATGATATTGACAGAAGATAATTTATCTGCAATTAAATTGTTACAGCATTACTGCAGTACAGAAAAAATTTATAATTGAGGTAATGTTGTTGTTAAATTTATTCCTTGAGTTATGAAAGGCGATTTAATAAGTTTGCTATGATTAAAATATCAAAGATTTCCGGGAAATATTGATTGGTAACCAATTTTTCAATTAAAAAACGCATACTGCATAGTCGCAGTAAAGATGGAAAATAAATATTAATTGAAATTTGAACCTTTAACTTTTTTATCTAATGTGAAATACTACTTAATTAAGCCATTATTACCAAAATAGTGTACTTCTAACCAAAAATTGTTAGAAATGAGATTCCTTAACTACAAAATAGATACTGCATAAATGCAGTAGAGTAAAGTTTTACAGTTAAAGAAATTTTTATCACCAAGAATATTTTTCGTTACTATTAAACGTGATTGAATTGGTTGGTACTGACGCAAATAATGTACAAGTCATTGTGATATTGACAGAAGATAATTTATCTGCAAGTAATAATTTTATTGCAGAAAAATTATTTTCTATCAATACCGCGATGAATTTTTAATTACTCATGTCAGTAGCGACCAATAAAATCGCTGTTAATAAGAAAGAAAAACATTTCCGATGGCAAAAGCTTTATTAACTGTAAAATGTTGCTCTACTGCAGTTATGCAGTATCGTTTTTATGCTAAAAAAATCAGTTTCTAACAATATTTGGTTAGAACTACATTATTTTGGTAATGACGGCTTAATTTACTAGCAATTCACATTAAACAAGAAAGTTAAATGTTCAGATTTCTAGTAACATTTATTATTCATCTTTACTGCAACTATCCAGTGTTGATTTTTCCATTAAAATATTAGTTTCCTATTAATACTTACTAAAAATCTTTGATATTTAAATCGTAGCAAACTGATTAAATCGCTTTTCATAAAGAAAGAAAAAAATTTGACAGCAGAATGTCCTCACTACTAAAATTTAGCTCTACTGCAGTAATGCAGTAACACTTTAATTGCAGATAAAGTTATTTTCTATAAATTCCATAATAAGTTTTTAATTACTTACGTCAATGGTGAACAATAGAATCGCTTTTAATAAGAAAATAAAATATTTTCGGTGGCAAAAGTTTTATTAACTGTAGATTATTGCTCTACTGCAGTTATGCAGTATCTCTTTTATGGTAAAAAAAAAGGTTTCTCACAACATTTGGTTAGAATTACGTTATTTTAGTAATAACGGCTTAATTTACTAGCAATTCACATTGGATAAGGAAATTGAATGTTCAAATGTCCATTAATATTTATTTTCCATCTTTACTGCAGCTATGCAGTATCCATTTTTTTAATTAATATATTTGTTTCCTATCATTACTTATTGGACATCTTCGATATTTAAGTCGTAACAAACTGATTGAATTGCTTTTCATAATAAAAGAAATAAATTTGACAGCAGAATGTCCTTACTACTAAAATTTGGCTCTACTGCAACTAAGCAGTATCTCTTTTATGGTAAAAAAAAATCGGTTTCTAACACCATTTGGTTAGAACTACGTTATTTTGGTAATGACGGCTTAATTTACTGGCAATTCATATTAGATAATAAAGTTATATGTTCAGATTTCCATTAACATAAATTTTTCGTGTTGACTACAATTATGCCGTATTTAATTTTTAATTAATATAATTGTTTCCTATCAATACTTACTGAAAATCTTTGAAATTTCAATTTTCACAAACTGATTAAATCGGTGTCCATAATGAAAGAAATAAATTTGACAGCAAATTGTCCTCACTACTAAAATTTTTCTCACTACTAAAATTTTGCTCTACTGCAGTGATACAGTAACAATTTAATTGCAAATAAAATTATTTTCTATAAATTCCATGATAAATTTTTAATTATTTACGTCATAACGACCGATAAAATCGCTTTTAATAAGAAAGAAAAATATTTTAGACGGCAACAGTTTTATCAACTGTAAAATTTTGCTCTACTGCAGTTGCAGTATCTTTTTTATGATTAAAAAAATTGATTTCTAACGACATTTGGTGAGAACTACATTACTTTGGTGATGACAGCTTAATTTCCTAGCGATTTATATAAGACAATAAATTTATATATTCAGATTTATATTAACATTTATTTTTCACCTTTACTGCAACTATGCAGTATGCATTTTTTTAATAAAAAATTGGTTACCAATCAATATTCTCCAGAAATGTTTGATATTTAAATCGTAGCAAACTTATTAAATAGTTTATTATGAGAAAAGAAATAAATTTGACAGCAGAATGTCCTCACTAGTAAAATTTTGCTCTTTTGCAGTTATGCAGTATCTCTTTTATGGCAAAAAAAATCGGTTTCTAACAACATTTGGTTAGAACTACGTTATTTTAGTAATGACGGCTTAAATAATCAGCAATTTTTATTAGAAAATAATAAAGTTATATGTTCAGATTTCCATTAACATTTATTTTTCATGTTGACTGCAACTATGCAGTATTCTATTTTTAATTTGAATAGTCGTTTCCTATCAATACTTACTGAAAATCTTTGAAATTTAAATTTTAACGAACTGATTAAATCGCTTTTCATAATGAAAGAAATAAATTTGACAGCAAAGTGTCCTCACTACCAAAATTTTGCTCTACTGCAGTGATGCAGTATCAATTTATTTGTGGAAAAATCATTTTCTATAAATACCATGATAAATTTTTAATTACTTTCGTCAGTGGCGACCAGTTAAATTGCTTAAAATGAGAGAGAATAATATATTACACCCCTTGGTAAGGAAAATAAGAAAAGCCTTAGATCACATATAATGCCCAAGACAAACATGTGATCTGAGGTTTTCTTTTTTACTTTCCAAAGCGAAGGCGCAAAATGGCAACTTCGATTAACGCAGTGAAATGAAAGTTGGCACTTTCTGGTAAAAGTTTTATTAGCTGTAAAATTTTGCTCTACTGCCTTTATGCAGTATCTATTTTATGATCACGGAATCTCATTTCTAACAATATTTGGTTGGAAGTACACTATTTTGGTAATGATGGCTTAATTAAGTAGTATCTCTCAGTAGATGAGATAGTTAAATGTTCAAATTTCAGTTAATATTCATTTTTCATTTTTACTGCAACTATGCAGTATGCATTTTTTAATAAAAAAATTGGTTGCCAATTGATAATTTCCGAAAATCTTTGATATCTAAATCGCAGCAAACTTAGTTAATCGCCTTTTATAACTCAAGGAATAAATTTAACATTAAAATTATCTCAATTTAAAATTTTTGCTGTACTGCAGTGATGCAGTAAAAATTAGATCGTGGAAGGAATCATTATTCGAGCAATTTGAAGCTTCTGCGTGAAATATTCCCTTACTCGTTGTGTTACTTGATTGAGAGAGTAAATCATAGAGATGATTTTCGATTTAATTTAAATAAAATAATTTTTGTTTTACACTTTAAGGACCTCATTGGAAATAATAGACTCTATTTATGAAATCATTCAACTTTATAAAGAAAAATTATTCATGTACCAATTATTAACGTTACTGCATTGAAGCAGTAAGGGAAACGCATTCATGAAATTTACGGCTTCATTGCAGTAAGATAAATACAGGATTCTCGATTAAATTAAAATGATTCAAGAGACAAAATTTTGAACCAAAAATACCATTTTGAAAAAAAAAAATAATTTTCTTAAGTGAAAAGAATAAATTTTTGAAACAAGAAAATTTTTTTGGACCAAGAATAATTCTTCAACTCAAGAAATTATTCTCTTGACTCAAGTAAGTGTGAGAAGAATTTTCCTTTTTTATAATTCTATATGTTACAAAATACTTAAAGTCTGTTAGAAAATTTCTTAAACGTTTGACAAGAAAAAGAAACATTCAAAAACATTACATAAAATAATTATAAGCTTTACTGCAATCGGACTGTAAAAAACAAAAGAAAAATTTTTTTTTCTAATAGCATCATCTTGATGCTTTTAAACTACAAACTGAATGTAGTTCATTACCGAGTTTAGCCGATTACACGGATACATTTCTTTTGTTATTTTTATGCATGTGTGAGTTTTCCCCTTCCATACCAAAGGCCTGGCTCTAGTAATTATATATAACAATATTTAATTATATATTTATGACATCTAATTCATTATTGGGTTAATTTTATGGATAGAATATTTAATATGGTCCTACGCAATTTTGTGTAACCTATTAAAATGCAAAAAAAAATATCTAGATATAATTTTATAGCTATAACACCAGCGGTCACCCATCCAACTATTAACCCTGCTCAGTGCTGCTTAACTTTGGTGATCTCCGTGCGTCTTGAAGTGTCTGTCTGCTGTGCTGCTGTCTTAGATGATAATGATTCTATGATCTTCATAATGTATCATATGAGTTTATCATAAATGGAATATAAAAATTATTCATATAATATATAATTAGATATGATTATATTTGGCCATTTTTCATATATAATCATATATAACCAATTTATATATAAATATATATAATTATATATAAATATTTTTTCTCGGGATATACCATCAGGATTATCTATAATGTCCCGCATTATAGTAGCATTATTTTGGTTAGCATAATACGATCCCAGCATATCAACTATGTATCCATCAGTTGTGCAAATTGTAAATGGCTTACACAGTGGTACTTTCTTTTGACCAGAATACGAATTTCTCTGATACTCATTATTAGAACTTTTCTCATGACGAGCATATGTCCCATCACAAATCAAAATGAGTTTGTCATTCAAATCGTCATGAAGTTTTTTAGCAACTGCAGATGTATGAATTTGAATAAGATCATTTCTGGATACTGCATTCAAGCTGAAGCGCGAAGGTAAAACGTCTTTTTCAAAAGATTGGATGACTTGCTCACAATACTTTGACTTTAACTGCTCTACATTAATCTCCAAAATTGTGGATATTAACTTATTTGAATTACCTGAGCAAAGCTTGACTAAAAACACTATTAGTGCTTGAGTTACACTTCGAGCGTCAGTATTTTTCATTGACACTAACCAATTCCGCAACTCAATCACATTTTCCCATTTTCAACCAGTTAAGACACGAAGTTTCTCATCTGACACACGATAATCATCCATTTTATCTAGCAATGTTGAATCACATTTAACGAAAAAATTTTCCATCATGTTACTTAATTCTACCCAGTGAACACATGACGTTCATGTGACGTCAGTTGAATGTCATAAGAATGTCACTAGATTTTGACATAAGTTTGACGTAAAACTGACTTTCCCTATGATCTTATTATGGTGTCTCAACCTGTGATGTCATTTTTACATCATTCTGATATAAAAAATGTTATGTCGTATTAAAGTCATTATTGTACGTCATGATGACGTAACTTTAGCATCATACATTTACATCACTGGTAAGTCACGGTTTTACGTAATACTGATGTAAATTTCAAGTCATACATTTACTTCACTGGTAAGTCACGAGTCTTCGTAATACTGATGTGAGTTTCAAGTCCCTATTTTACATCAGTTAAAAGTCACAGTTGTACGTAATATTGACATAAGTTTAAAGTCATCTTTTTACATCACTGAAAAGTTCTGATTGTACCTAATACTGATGTTACTCTGAACTCTTTTTCTTACATTAGTAAAAAGTCACGATCGTACGTAAGGCTGATTTCATTTTGAAATCATTTTTATACCCTGTTAAAAAAAAAAAAAGTATTGAAGGTAATAGAAACCAGTTATGAAAAAACCAATACTTTTCAATTCTTTTGCCATACTTGTTTTTATCAGGATGCGTCAATGTTAAGTTACGGTTTGACATGATATTGATGTAACTTTGGAGCAATGGTTTTCCATCATAGATTCGTTGGAATTAAGCAGTAAAAAATTCATTCAAAAAAAGTATAGGGGAAGAGGGAGGACAAAATGGAATTTATCTAAAGAAATATTAAGTTTTTGGGGATCCAAATATTGTAAATCGTCTTCATTTTAATTCTGTTTAAGATAAATAGCACTAATTTTAAATTGCCGTTTAGAAAAAGATTTTTTATTTTTGAAGGCGAAACGGGGTACTCCTTAAAAAAAGTCAAAAATAATTTTTTTGAAACTTATTGTATTTTTTAGTAATTATTGTATCTATAATAGAAAATGAAAAATTTAATAGTGAAAAAAAACCGTGATCATTTAGAAGTTGGAATAAATTATTTTCTATGCATGATACCCACAAAGAAGTCTGAATTTTTCCCGATTTTTGACCTGCTGTATCTCGGTGAAAAATGATCGTATTGCAAATCTAAAAAGATGCATTTTAAGGCTTTAAAACTCCATGATTATAGTTTATAGATTTTCTGACAAAAAATTTTAGCTAAAAATGGGATGAAGGAGAACTTTTTCAAAATTTTTGATTTTTTTTTTTTCGTCTCAAAGGCTTAGAAAAATTTTTTCGATTCATGACTTGACAGGTCCTCATAGAAAATTCATTCCAGCTTCCGAAAATGTCTTGTAATTTTCTGTGCGACCATTGGTAGCTGAAATATTAATAGTTGAAGACAAATGGGCTTTTGCAAAAGTATTGCTTTCATGAAAGTAATATAATTCTCTTTAATTATGTTTTATGAATTTTCTTGAATTTAGGAAAATTTTGTCAACTTTAAGTGGCATTTTGCGTTTAATTGGACAATCTAAACATTTTTGTTTTCAACTTTCAGAATTTATGACGTTAATATGACATCGTTATGACGTTTTTATGACCAATGAAATATTAATTCATGAAAATTCTGAAAATTTATAAAATTTAGAAAAAATTCATCAATTTCTATGCAATCTCATCATAAATCTTAATAAAACTTGAGAAAAACGTATAAACTTAATCCTTTCCAACTTTTAAATTCATATAGATTTAAATAAACGTTTTTAATATCAATCGTGATGCAGACAAGTGAGTAGCATTCAACACTCCAAACTCAATGGACCCGAGTTCAAGCCCAGCACACGCCAGGATTTTTCAACTCCAAATCTTCTTCCTCGGCATGTAATCAGTCTTGAAATTATTATTCGAACCCAAAACTGCATAATTAAATGTTACTTTTTTTTCAAAAAATTTTCTTCCGCGTAATTAATTTTGACATCAGTTATATATCATAAGGACGTCATAATTACGTCATATAAACGTCATAAATGTTATGCAAGCGTCACACTTACATCATAGGTACGTCATACGTATTACGTAAGAATCTTACGTCAGGAAGTGGGAAATTATGAGTCATATGTGACTCATATATGACTTACATCTTACGTAAATCATGACGTAGCATGACGTCATTCTGACGTCAGTTTGACATAATTGTGTTCACTGGGTACTGATGAAATTCTCGTCCAGTTAGAATAAACTCTTATGAGATCTAGAGCTTCATCATAGAACCGTTCATTTATCAAATGACTCCGACAGCATCGATTTCCATCTGGTATGAAAACTCGTCGTTTGATAAATGACTGCATTCGGACTTTTTGAGGAATAACGGTTAAATCGATAGTATTATTGCACAGACAACAGTATCCATGGGTTGAAATAGTTCTTTTAATTTAAACCTCAATATACTCTGTACCGTCATCGGTAGAAGTGATGTTAGCTCTGAAAGAAGGATCATCTAAACTTGAATGAGACAATGTCATTTGTCACAAACAAGACTCCGTTCATTCTAATAGTTTACTAACGATAGATTCAGATTCATCTTCAGAGCCATTTGCACCTGGATCAACTTTTCTTTTTTTATACAACTTCAAGCGACATTTGCCACAAACAATATCACCAGTGAAAAAGTCAATATCAAAGGCTGTAGAAAATTCATCAATGTCTTGTTCTGTTAACAGGGTTTTAGGAGTTCCAGATACTTTCTTTACTAATTTTTAGCAAATGCAACACTTATCATTGACGGTTTTATTTGATGATATTTTATTAGATTAATAAATAAAATAAAAACACACTATCTCTCTTATCATAAGCACCAATTGTGTCAGCTGTTGCGTATGCGGCCCAACACGCAAGTGGGCGCGTCAGTCGCGTGGTTTGTTTTTGACGTCAGAGGATTGAGTCGATAATGTACCATATGCAACGATTAATAGCGGCAATTTCAAAAATATTCTCAATATTATTACAATATAAATCATGATTGAATATTACGACAAGAATTTTTTCTACAGATCTTCGAAAGAATTATTTAATATTCATTGCAATTAAAGGATATAACGTTTGACGTACGCAAAAAAAATTTATTATTGTTATCAATAAAGAAATGAATATTTTAAATAAGATAAAAAAACATATGTGAGCGAGAAAAATCAAGATGTATAAATAAAATACATAAATAAAGTAAATATTAGCATAAAAAATGGTTTTTATTTTTTCTCAATATAGTGTGCCTTTTTTTTAAATCTGAAAAGCTCATGAGTCCATAGAAAAATAAATGAGGAATTTAAAAATAATGGTTTCATAATTGTGCCAGAATCGTATCATAGTTAAAAATCGAAATTAAAACAAAAGTGCCATTTTTTTCGAGGTTTTTATCAAACGATGTAGCTCTTAATTTTTTTTATAGAAGCTACCATCAGTCCCCAAAACATCCAAAATCGAAATCAATCGATTTGTGCGTTCCTGAGAATATTCATTTTGTCTGATTTTTACACATTTGGCTATTTCTTAAATACCAAATGGATTAGAGATCTGAAACTTTCAGGATCTTATTATCTCATCAGTACCTGAAAATCCTCCCAGTATCGTGCCGATATCTTTCAAGAGTAAATTCACTATGCTTATACCCCTAGGGCCTTTTGAGAAATCTCAAAAAAACTACCAAAAAAAATTTTTTGAAATGTGGTTTTTTTGGAATTATTTTTAAATGGCTTAAATGGTCAAAATCGGTTGATTCGTTTGTGAGTTATCGTTGTCGAAAGAAAACCGAAAAATGTGTTTTTTCGGAGTTACTTCGAAATTCCTGGCTTGATCGATTTAAACTTAAAAATTCTTCATGGATCTTTAAAAACTACGTCGAATATCGCCAAGCGCGTGAAAATCGGTTTATTCATTCAAAAGTTATTGCCGTTTGAAAATTCAAAAAGTTGTGTTTTATTAAACTGCTATTAGAGTTTTGAGCTTGAAGAACTCAAAAACGTAATGTGTTATTTTAGCGCTTAAGTACAAAATGAGCGAGAAGTTGCAGGGATGGCCTTTAGGGTCAACCGTCATCCTAATTTTCTTGATAAGATACCTAATTTATACTTAATCGCTTTAAATTAGTGAAAATCGGTTTGAAATTTATTTCAGAAATAGAAAAAGGTAAACAGTTTATTCAAGCCATTAAATTCAAATCCGTCTTTGATACACAGAAAGAATTTATTTATTTATTTATTTATTTATTTTTATGCCAAGGCTCTAATGGCCGAATGGCAAATACAAAATTACATATTTAATAATATACAGTACAATAAAAATATACATTATTAGTTTAATTACTTATTTTAGTACTTAAGTATTATTATTATTTCAGTATTGATTTATTGAGTTTTAATTCTTTATTTGTAAATTTATATTATGATTTAACTGAGATGATAATTTAAGACAACGTCTGAGCTTACTCACAAAATTAAAATTACAATACCTTAATTTGTTGTTAACAATTTATATTTTTTAATTATTTTATACAATTTTCTAATAATCTTAAGTCTTAAATGATGAATAACTATCATTGTATTTATAATGATTTACTTAGTATTAGTGTACAATAATTTAGATATCTAATTTAAACAAGTAGTCAAATAACCTATTCTTAAATGCTTCAAGACTAGTTGCTTTTATTATTTCATTTGGCAGTTCTTCCCAGAGACGAATTGCAGTAA
Organism: Cotesia glomerata; assembly: GCF_020080835.1. Classification (NCBI taxonomy): domain Eukaryota; kingdom Metazoa; phylum Arthropoda; class Insecta; order Hymenoptera; family Braconidae; genus Cotesia; species Cotesia glomerata. The sequence continues at coordinate 648,125 of NW_025401443.1, forward strand.
CAACAAAAGAAGTCTCATAATAAGTTGTACAAAAATTTGGCATTTTAAAGTTAATGTTGTTTTTCTTTATTGCTAATCTTTCTGATCTTCTTATATCCGTATCTTCAATGAACAATTCACGCAGATAACTGGGTTTACCAACAAGCAATAATTTATAAAAATAACAGCCTAAGAAATAGATACGACGACTCGTGATGCTAAGCCAACCTAGTTCACGCCTATAAGGTGTTATGTGTTCATCACGTTTTAAATTATAAATAAATTGGATAGATGAATTTAGGGAACGTTGTAATTTTTTGTCATTTTCAAAATTTGAGTTTGTTAACACTATAGAACAATAATCGACAAGAGGTAAGATGGTAGCTGACACTAATAATCTTTTGATATCGGTCGTGTAAATGCTCTTTCTTAATTTAAGACTATATAATGCTGAATTTATTTTACTGATTGTTTTTGACGTATGAAGATTCCAAGACAGTGTTTTTGTAATGTGAAGTCCCAGACACTTGGCCGACTCTGTAAAGGGAATCGCTATACCATTAACAACAATAGGTGGTAAAAAATTATGTTGAATATTTTTTAATTTCCCACTCGAGCCTAAGAGCATAGCTTTTGTCTTTGTTACATTGATTTCTAGACCATTGTCTTTAGCTCAATCAGCAACAGCTTGAGCATCAGTAGTTATTTGTCTGATTGCATCGTACAACTGATAATAATGAAAGTGTAGATAAATGTACTTGTCATCTGCAAATAGTCCGTGTCTTGAATATATGAGTCGTTCTGCAACTGAATTCATGACCAACAGAAACAGAATGGGTCCTAAGACTGAGCCTTGAGGTACACCAGACGTAGTTTCTAAGAATTCAGTTAGTAAACCATCATCATTCAAGACTGCTTGACTTCTATCCGTTAAGTACGAGAAAAACCAGCTTATAGTTTTGACGGAAAATCCAAGTTCTATCAAAGTGCTCAATATTACTCTCGGGTTTACATAATCAAATGCTTTTCTTAAATCAAAGAGAACTAATAGTGTTAGTTTTCCAGTGTCCATACTACTACTAATATCATTTATAAGTTTTAATAAAGCAGGTTGTGTGCTATGATGCTTACGGTAGCCTGATTGAAATTTATCTAAATACTCATTATCCTCAAGATAACTTACTAGCTGATTTGCAATAATTCTCTCAAACACTTTACTTAAGTGGGACGTGTTTGCTATTGGGCGAGTATCTGATAATGAGCGTGGTGGTGTAATTTTATTTAAAGGGATGATAAATATTCTTTTCCAAGCCGATGGAAAGACACCTGTTTCTAAAGATTGATTAAAAAGAGCGGTGAGAAATAAAGATATTTGGGGGAAAAATTTTTTTTAACCATCTAAGGTCAATACCATCGGGACTTTGACCTTTTGATTTTTTTTACGGTAATGTGTAGTGCTTTTGTAACATCAACGATGTCTATTTTTGACCAATTAAACGTGGTTTGTACATTACTGGAGTATAAGACAGGTAATGCATTTAGGAATTCAAGATCACAGGATGGATGCTTTCGAACGATATTTGCAAAATATTCATTTAGTTCCACCGGATCAAAATGATTCAAGGGAGTGGATGATGTATTTTTTACAAGACCAAGATGTTTGAGCTTGCTCCACACACTAGTACCACATGGTAAATTGATGAGAGAATTTTTAAGGTAGTTTTCCCGGGCATGATTTAGCTCACGTTTTAACTCTTTTCTCTTAGCTTTAAAAAGTATTAAAAAATTTGTATCATTTAATCTCTTTGCACGCTTGTATAACGCGTTTTGTTCCTTATATTTATTTTTTAACTCTTTAGTTAACCACGGGTTTGGGGATTTAGTGACTTTGCGTATTCTCAAGGGTGCAAATTCGTCTAGTGATGCTAGAACATTATTTATAAAAATATTAAGTAGTTGATTTGGGTCATCATTTTCTAACGAATCCACACCAATGTTTAGAGAGCACATGAGTGAGTTAGCTAAATCATTACTATTTTTATCAGAGAAGGAACGAAATTTTATTTGTTTTTCACAACGCTTCGGTAAATCAAGTAGATATTCACAGAATAAATAATCATGACCATTTACAAATAGCTGAATTGATTTAAAATAAATAATAGTTTAAAAAAACTAAAAACACGCTTTTTATAGAAAACCAAACTAAAAAATAGAAAATAAATTTTAATAAATTTAAATTAAGAATAGTGTTAAAAATTTCAATAAATATAAATTAATAATAGTGTAAATAAAAAAATGTATTTTATTTTAAAAAAAGCGTGGGGTGCATGGTGTCAATAGTTATAAATATTTTATTGACAGATATGAGTAGAGTGATTATCATTTTGATATCTTAAAAAGCACCCCACGCTTTTTTTAAAATAAAATACATTTTTTTATTTACACTATTATTAATTTATATTTATTGAAATTTTTAACACTATTCTTAATTTAAATTTATTAAAATTTATTTTCTATTTTTAGTTTGGTTTTCTATAAAAAGCGTGTTTTTAGTTTTTAAACTATTATTTATTTTTACTTTTTAGTTTGGTTTATTTATAAAAGCGTGATTTTTAGTTTTTAAACTATTATTTGTTGATTATCAAAAATATTCAGGCGCGCAAATTACCCACGGAGAGTTACATACTGACAAACTGACATACAAGTGAAGCTAATATAAAGCGTGTAAAAAACCTACGGAGGAAAACACCTGGTTTCGAAATATAACTTCGGGATGGTCATCAGAGGATTCCGGGTTGATGTACGGGTTTATCTGTGCCATTCCCGATGAAAACCTACGGAGGAAAACACCTGGTTTCGAGATATAACTTCGGGATGGTCATCAGAGGATTCCGGGTTGATGTACGGGTTTATCTGTGCCATTCCCGATGAAAACCTACGGAGGAAAACACCTGGTTTCGAGATATAACTTCGGGATGGTCATCAGAGGATTCTGGGTTGATGTACGGGTTTATCTGTGCCATTCCCGATGAAAACCTACGGAGGAAAACACCTGGTTTCGAGATATAACTTCGGGATGGTCATCAGAGGATTCCGGGTTGATGTACAGGTTTATCTGTGCCATTCCCGATGAAAACCTACGGAAGAAAACACCTGGTTTCGAGATATAACTTCGGGATGGTCATCAGAGGATTCCGGGTTGATGTACGGGTTTATCTGTGCCATTCCCGATGAAAACCTACGGAGGAAAACACCTGGTTTCGAGATATAACTTCGGGATGGTCATCAGAGGATTCCGGGTTGATGTACGGATTTATCTGTGCCATTCCCGATGAAAACCTACGGAGGAAAACACCTGGTTTCGAAATATAACTTCGGGATGGTCATCAGAGGATGACTAGGAAGGTCATCACCTGGGTTCTAGGTTGATAATAATCAAAATTTAAATAATATCATTATGGTAGTCTCTTTATGCGAAGGAGAGTTACATACTGACAAACTGACAAACTGACAAACTGACAAACTGACAAACTGACAAACTGACAAACTGACAAACTGACAAACTGACAAACTGACATACAAGTGAAGCTAATAAAAAGCGTGTAATATGCTCCCTGTTTACATTTATTATCCATAAGAATTACATCTAACTAAGTGTTATTGTTATTGACATGATGTGTCGCTCCATATGGAACACAATGAAGTGATTGTTCTGATATATAAGTTTTTAGGTGGTTTGAAACGTAAGAAGAACTAAGCAAATCACAGTTTAAATCCCCTGTAATAATAAAGTTCTTAAACTGGATTGCGTATTTGTTAAAAATATCAAAAAATTCATGTAAGAGATTTCCTGCTGGTCTTCGATAAATGACAGATAGTAGTAGATGGACACCAGGTGGCGTAATAATATCGAGTATGAGATATTCAGGTTTATTTAGATGGTCAGAAATCGAAACGTAAAGAACTTTTGCCTTCAAGGAGTTATGAACCAGACAAGCAACCCCCCCACCTTTCATGAGTCATCCAGTGTTTGGGTGACTTAAATTCCGATCTCTTCTAAAAATAATAAAGTCTTTAAGGTTAAATACAGAGTTATCATAATTATCTTTAAGCCAAGTTTCAGTTAATGTAATAATGTGAGGTTGAATTTCAGCAACTAAACTTAAAAATTCTGCTATGTGACTATTTAGACTATTTATATTTAAATTTAACAACTTTAAAGACAGAAATTTTTGAATTTGAGGCTCAATTAAATCAATAAAACGTTAATCAAGATTGTTTAGATCTGCTTCAGAGCGAATTTTGATTTTTTCAGATGAATCATCTTTTTTTACAAAAACAAAACCATCTCGCACCCATACATACTTATATTTCAAATCATTTGCTTTGTTTTTTACAATCAGTAATAATTTATAAGTTTCAGGATGTAGAAATTCATTAAGACAAATGTTACCTCTATAAGAATCACCGACAATAGTTGAAAAGACTTTTTTGATAGGTAATATTTTTAATTTACGTCTGGATTCTATGATAAAATCACGGATTTGAGGTGACTTAAGTTTAAGTACATAAGAATGCGAGATAGGTTTATTTCTATCATTATTTATATTAGCATTTCTGTTACTACTAGTAGAATTTGATTTCTTATCTATTTTACGCATACTTAATATATCTTGTTTCAAATTAGTAATGTTTAGCACTTCGAAAACTTTATCAGCAATGTCTGCAGGTGATAATTCCGTTGCCACTGGTTCTGGAACACCGGAGATGATTAGTTCTGATGTTTGTTGAACGACGGTCGAGGAAGTCATCAATGTCTGCGACGTTATTGCCGCAATTTTTCCAGATAAAGCTCGCGAATTTGCTATAGTTTCATCTTCAAGCTTTTCAACTTTAGATTTCAATTCTTTTATTGTTTTTGAATTTTTAGTTAAATCCGAGGTTAATTTGTCTACTTGGTCTTTTGTCTCAGATTGTTTATCATGCAAATCATCAAGACGCTTATTTATATTATCAAATTTTGTAGATAATTCATTGAATTTTTTTGTAATATTAGGTATTTCAGAAAGCGACTGAGAATGAGTAGACAAGGTTTTCATCAAAAGTGTTAATTTTTCATCTGTTGATTTATTAAACCAACCATCCGGTAATTCATTTTGCGACTCACTATTTATTGCTTCAGGATTTGGTATTGTTTGTTTTGCTGACTCAGACATTGTAAGTGTAGATGAAGTTGGAGAATCAAATACTGAGTCACTAGCAGGTGATAGTAAAAATGCTGGTGAAGTAGGAGAGGATGCACTTGGCTTTTGATTTGTTTTTGAGACTAACGCTGGAGAATTTTTTGATGACTTTGCTGATTTAAAGCTTGAAGTTGAAGAGTTATCTGAATTCACAGATTTAAGAGAGGCAAGACGATTGTTTTTTATCTGTGAATTTGAGTCAAGCCGTTTCAATAAGTATCCAAACTTATCTCTACAACAACAATCTGATGGTAGTTTGTTTTTGATGAAATCACGCAAACAACTTGGGTGAAATGATTTTCCGCATGTATCACAGGTAAATGGAGTTCTTACACTGTTCTTACATTTGAAGCACTGATCAGAAAGTACTGACATAACAATTTTACAGTTTAAAACGAAACACTCACTTCGGTAGGATAGTTTTGCTTGTTTATGTAACTGTTGACATAATAATAACTTGTAGTTTGTTTACAATTTAGTGTAAGGCTGATTTGACAGCTACACTGGTGAGAAATTAATATGTGACACTCACACTATTTAGTCACTAATACAGTAATGTATAGCATGAAATTATAGTTTACACAGAATATCAACATCAACTGTAGACTATGGAGAGCAATGCGCGTAGGTGATGCGCTGAGAAATGGTAAAACTTAACCTCATATCACTCACAACAATTTTCACAATGTAAGAATGCAGATATATTAATTATTCAATGATAGAAGATCTTGATTAATATCTCTAATTATAGAGTAATTTTTTATACACAAGATAATATTTAATGCACTTTAGCTACTTACACTATTATGAGGTTCTAAATAAAAATTCAGAGAGCACTAGATTTAACGTGTTACTATTAGTACTGTATACTGTATGTATCAATGATTCACTTGAACCAAGAAAATATTTTTCTTGCTAATTATTTTCTTGGGAGAAAAAAAAATTTTTTTTGCCACAAGAAATTTCACTTATCCCAACAAAATTAATTATCTTGCTTCAAGAAATACGTGTCTTGATCCAAGACAATTTATTTAAATCAAGAAAATTTTTTTTGTTTTGAGAAAATTTTTCTCTTGCTCCAAAAAATTAAGTTCTTAACAGAAGTAAATTTTCTTATCTACAGAAAATTTTTCTCTTGCTCCAAAAAATTGAATACGTCGATAATAAATTTTCATTAATATTTTTATTGACAAACATGTCAAATGGGAACCCGTGAAAATATATTCTGATCAGACCATATCAGGCCTGATATGGAAATTGGCCATATCAGACTATATATGCCCTGATATGACTATATCAGACTATATATTACTTGATATGAGTATATTAGACGATATATGCCCTTATATGAGTATATCAGACTATATGTGCCATGATATTGGTATATCAAACTATATAAAATCTTATTTAGATTGATGCAGCATGATATGGCCGCATCAGACTATATATAGACTTATTAACAAATTATGATTGAGCAATTTGATAAAAAATAAATATGCCTAAATAGTTATTTATTACTTTTTATTTTAATCTCAAAGATAAAAATCTAAATTAGTAACATACTTTAGGATTTGAAATATAAAATTTTTGTCTTTTTTTCTATCTTGATAACTAAATGCGACAGCCAATAGTTCTACTGAATAAATAACATATGAAATAACTTTAGACTTAAAATCTAACAATTCTTTAACATTTTTTTTATAATCATACGCGATTCCCCAGTATAGCCAGTAATAACTAAAATCACATAACATTTAGTAACTATTAAAAGATAATATTAAATAATTTTTAAGTGATGATATTTTTTATGCTTAAAGTCTAACAATACTTTAACATTTTTTTATAATTATACGCGACTGACCAGTATAGCCAATAGTACCTGAGATCACATAACATTTAAAAACTGTTAAAAGATAATATTAAATAATTTTCTAGTGATGATATTTTCTTGAATTTAAGTTTAATACAATATGCGTGATATAATTATGTATTTAAACACTACGTTTACAATAATTTAACAAATTATGACACTAACAATTTCTTCAAGTGTTCACCTTTGAGCTCAACAATTTTTTGAGCCATTGCATTTCTTATTTTAGAGTCACTGGCTTCTGCTGTCCAGTTTTCTTCTTTGAATAATCTTTAGCAAATTCTGAAATAAAAATAATGTAACTTCAATTATCGATTAGTGCTTTATTTTAATGCATGAAATATAACCAGATCAATAAAAATCAGGCAAAAAAATGGAATTGTTAACTACTTAATCAAAACTCAACTCAAAGTAAAAAAATTTGTTCGAGTGAAATATAAAAACAAATCGTAACAGGAAGTAAAAATCAATTTGATAGTTATAAAGGCTGATTTAATTAAAGAAACTATAATCACGAGTAAAATTATTAATTAAACAATTTATCTTACTAATAATTGTTTCAGTTGCTTTATCATTGAGACGGACGTTCTCTTTTTTCATACGCTCAGGACCTTGAGCTCTCGGTGATCACCCTGTTACCGAACCCTGGACTAATACTTCACGTTTAAAGACTCCTAGAAGTAGATTTCGAGCTACAGCACTTGCTAAAGGAGTTCCTTTGACAGCATTTTTGTAATCAGCTGTCTTGCAATAAATACCATTACCAATATGCTTCATCTGAAAAAAAAAAAAAAATTAGTATAATTTCATTGTAATTAATTGTTCTTAATTCAGATAAAATGTAAGCTTACATTCTCTGCCCCAGATGAACCATACAGCTGTTCATTTTCATCTTCATCATCCAGTGTCCCCAACTCTTAAAAAAACTTTTCCCTAAAACTTTCAACAAAAGCCCCTAAATGAAAAACAAAATCCCCTCAAACTAAAATTGAAATTATTTAAAAATTAATCAGATTATTTTTTTTTATCAGTTTTTATTTTTTAGAAGGTTTTAAAATAGAAAATAAATTATTTTGTTTCTTTTTTTTAAACTTTCATTAATAGACTATACATTATATTTTATATAAGTATTCATATTATGTAAATATTTATATCATATAAATAAATATATTTACTTTGCGTGTATTGTTAATAACAAATTAATAAATAAAAATTTCTTTATCATATAAAATTACATATTTAAATGAACTATATTGCATTCGTTATATTAAGCAGTTCTTGAAACTCTACATCACTTACTTTTTCAGTGTCGTTTTTAAAATCATACATGTGTACCGTAAATTTGCTCAGTATTTCTTTAGAGGGCACAAATAAAGTGCACTGTTCGTAATCTCGTTTTAATGAAAATTTTACTATCATAATACTCTAAATCATTTCTAGTGCTAACTTGTTCCTTAATTTATCCTTTATCACAGCATATATGGAAAATGCTCTCTCAACATCAGCATTTGAAATGGAAGTAGTTAACAGTGCTAAAGCAAATTTAGAAACATTTTCAAATCTTCTATTACCACCTGAGTCACGATCCTCGTAAACTTCTGACCAAAATGATACTGTTTCATTCGTATTATCCCACTGTTTATGAGATAACATGTTCTATTCTTTGATAATATTATCTTTTGATCCATAAAATGATTCCCTAGTGAATTGTTCCAACAATTTATATAAATCAGGTTTTCTCTGTGATGTAGCGTAAGTCGGTGTCAAGACATTCACTGATTTCAATATAGAAATATACACAAGCAATCGTTCCTGAATTTCAGTACATAGTTTCACTAAGAGAAATTTACACCGAGCCCGTATATTAGCTATTTCATTTGATGGAACTGATTTAGCTGCTTGACCAAAGTTGTATCCAAAAAACTGATGATGTATGCATTAGATAGTCTTGAAATTTAAAATTAACTAGATCGTCGTCCTTAATTTTCTGCAGTTGAGATGGAACCACAATTTTCTACAGAATACTCTTATATAACAAAAATAAGTCTTCTAGCAGTTTAAATATTTCAACGTTACTACTTTGAAATAGCTTATTTAAATTAGTTAATAATTCTAAATTTGAATGCAAAAAAATCATAAATAAATTATACGCTGGACAAACCATAATATCATATAAGCACTGTGCTTGTAAACATTTGTCATTATTTTTAGCTAATTCAGATAGTAGTTTTAACTCTTCCCATTGCTCTAAAATAGTATTAATTGCAGATTATCTAGCCAACCACCGAGTCCCGCTCAGAACAGCAATTTTTTTCGGATCCTTTTTAGCTTCATCATCATTCATGACTTTATAAAGTTTTTTATATTTATCTTTACGCTTTGGACTATTGGAAAACCAATTGTGAGCTTCTCTGACAAGATATTCTAGTTGGCGAGGTAATGTTTCTGCAGCTTTTTCAGCGCACAAATGGAGAGAGTGACAGATACATTTGATAATTACAATATCAGGTACTTCTTGTTTCAAAAGCGATGGAACAGAATGGTTCACACCGACCATCACATTTGCACCATCAACTCCAATACCGACTAAATTTTTTAAAGAAAGTCCATCAGCTTCTAATTGTAATTTTAAAGCGGCATGAATACCATTAGCAGTTGCGTCAACTATTTTTACAATACGATAAAATGTAGTCAATAATTTTTTATTTTTAAAAGAAAAATATCGTACCATTATGCATAGAATTTTTTCAGTCGATATATCAGTGCTTTCATCAATAATAAGTGAGTAGGGAAATTCCTTCATATCATTCACTAAGTCTTCGAGCATACACGGAACTAAAATATTTTTTATAAGTGCTGTACACTTGGTTCAATTTTTTTCAACAATTCTGTCAAGTGATCAACTGTGATAATTGATGTATGTTCTGCTATAAATGCGGCTAGTTGAAGTTCAGCAACTTTAACTTTATTGTTAGGAGGTTTTATCACGTTTATTGGACGACAAAATTTTGCTTGTTAATCTTTACCAACAGCATTTTTATGTTTAATTGATATCGCATGCTTGCCTAAATCTTTTTTATGTGCTACTCAAATAGTACGGCAATATTTACAATAAGCTTTTTGACAGTTACCAGTAGGATCAGGAGCTATCCAATCTAAAACAATATTGAAAAAAAATATTGTTAATAAAAAAAATTTTTTAATTGTGTAACTAAATAAAACATACTTAAGATTATCGAAAATGCTTTAAAAATTATCAAAAATATAACAAATTAACCTTTTAAGTTTTCGTCTTGTTCCCATTGCTTCGAATATTTTTGAGCGTATTTTTTTTCTTTAAAACAATTTGTTTTATTGCTCATATCAACTATTTGTGTTATAATAAAGCTGCAGTTATTATATACGATATATTTAAAAAGTAAAACTTGATTCTTACTAGACTAAAAAAATGTCAACGTTAAAATGTCAAAATCCACTGGGTATCATATACTATAATATAGGTGCGTAAATCTATAGCTATAGTTCATCTACAATAAGTTTGTAATGTATATAGGTATAACTCCCGAGGGCTCTACTTATACTTTGCTTTAGTATATATATACATTGAAAATGTTCTTTTAAAAATTAATAATTGAAGAATTGTTATTTTTTATTAATTTTTTATATTAAAATATATTTTCTGACGAATTAAAAATTCCCAAAAAAATACCCTAAAAAAATTTATCCCCTAAAACTTTCCCGCTATTTGCAAAATACCCCTAAATTTAGGGGAAAATTCCCCAAGTTGGCATCACTGTCATCATCATCGTCGTTTATAAGAACCTCAATATTATCAAGATTTTTACTATCATCAGCTAGTTCATCTCTATTTTGTTGTGTTAGCTAATCAAACATACAATTTTTTATTGTAAGAGAAAATTATTAAAAAGAAAAACATCAATATTCTCTATTTTTTAAATGTATAAATAGTTTTTGTATATTACACCAATGCAAGCTCGTGCTGAGATCGTGGAACAGTTGATAATTTCCTGGATGATTTAAGAGTAGTTTTTAACTCTTTGAGTGGTGATCTTGCTAACGTGGGTGTCACAGGCGTTTTATGTGCGTCTGAAAAACGGGGCTCAATAGAAAAATCACCGCAACCCTTTATAAATAATCTTAATTAATTAAACATATTAAAATACACTAGTACAATAAAATAATTTCCAAAAGTATTTACCAAATGATTGTCCGGAGATTTTATAATTTCATTGTCATCACTCACATAGTCTGTGTTATCCTCGTCTGTGTAATCTTCGTCATCAGACTCGTTTCGAATAGTCTTATAAACTTTAGCTCTATCCTGTTTAGCTATTTTACTTGAAAGTTTTTCTAGTGAATCAGTTAGCCTACGCTTCGTCGCCTGCTTTTCTGTTGGGATATTAAATTTAGTCGATGAGTTGCGTAAGCTTTTTTTATCTTCTAATTTTATTCTTTCTATTTCTTTTTTTAGCACACTTGTATCATCTACAAAAATTATAAAATATATTAAATAAATTAATTGTTACGATTTTAAATTTAACAAACATTTTACAATTTTTTAACAAATAAATTATTTTAAAAAACTAAAATAAAAACTCCACATGTACAAATTTACCAAATTATGAATACAAATTTTTTGAGATTTTTTTTTTTTAAATAATGAAACTGATAAATAATTCAAGAAAATTAGTATTACAAAAATATTTTTTGCATTTTTAAAATGACTTAAAATTATTTTTACCAATTTCTATTGTAGACAATTTTACAAAAAAAAAAAACAATGTTTTTATAGCATTTAGTCTCAAATTTTTTTATGAATAAAAATTTTATGATACTAAAGTTAGCCGACGTTTTTAATTTTGTGATTTTTTTTTTAATAATTAAATTAGAATAAAAAAATATTTTTTAAAAATTGCTCTTACAAATTTCAAAGTTTTTTACAAATGAAATTTTTTTTTTATTTTTTTTTGTAGTCATTTTTTCAATAAAAAAAATTTTTTTAATTTTTAAATGTCGGTTAACTTAATTTTTATTAAAATTTTAACCTATAAATATTAATTTTTTTAAAATTATTATTCAGTGGTATATAAGTTATTATAATTGATCAATTAACAATCATGATATTTTAAGTATAAAAATAGATAACTCAACACATACCTGCAATCATTTTCACGATTCCATTGTATTTAGTTTTTTTGTGATAAAATGCAACCACGTGGCCGTGAGTGACTGTTGCGTGGTCACATATCACTGATTCATTTCTTTTTATCAATAAAGAATTGTCTTCTGAACACTCGAGTAGAAACATATTTACTTATAAACTTTAGTCACAAATTTAATTTAATTTTTTGAATTAAATTCTTATTATGCGTCACACTACGTAAAAAATGCGTGTAACGTAATGCGTGTTTATTTAGGAGAAGCTATAACTAATGTTCGTGACGGTTTTGCAAAAATTTTCGCTATTAACTCTACCACCGAGCATATCAATATAACTATTCCCCCCGTTGAAGTAGAAGAATTTGAACTTGCACCACCTTTGCCACGATCATCCCTCTCAGCAACGTCTGATAAACAATCCGATCAAATCAATGCCGAAAGATTAAACCGAATATGTGAACTCGTAGATTTAAAAGGGCTTAACGAGATAGAAAGGGCTAGTATAATACAGATTATCTATAATAACCCCTTCCGGTTTCACCTCCCTAGCGACAAACTCGGATCTACAACGGTTCTCAAACATAAAATCATTACGACTGATGAAGTTCCCATTAACACCAAACAATATAGGTTTCCCCAGGTACACAAACAAGAACTCCGAGATAAGGTCGATAAATTATTGAAAGATGATATAATTAAACGTTCAGATTCTTCCTATAACTCTCCTGTGTGTTTAGTACCTAAACGCCCAGGACCCTTTGGTGCTTCTCACTGGAGGATGGTCATTGACTATCGCGGGTTAAACGAGAAAACAATCAGTGATGCTTACCCCTTACCTAATATTACTGACATTCTCGATCAACTTGGAGGAGCCAAATATTTTACCATTCTTGATCTTGCTTTCGGATTCCATCAAATTGAAATGGACCTTCTTCATAGACATAAGACTGCCTTTTCAACACCCTACGGTCATTACGAGTTCAATCGTATGCCGTTCGGACTAAAAAATGCCCCAACCACCTTTCAAAGGCTTATGGATCGCATTCTCTCTGGTCTTCAAGGAATTGAATTATTTGTTTACATGGATGACATTGTCATTTATGCTAGTTCTCTTGAAGAACACTCTCAAAAATTGAAAACCTTGTTGAGTAGATTAAAAAGTGCCGGATTAGCTTTATCGCCTGAAAAGTGCTATTTTCTTCAACGCGAAATCGGGTATTTAGGGCACATCATTACCAATGATGGAGTTAAACCCGACCCACAGAAGATAAAAGCTGTCAAAGAGTTCCCAGTTCCTCAGACTAGAAAGAAGATCAAATCTTTCCTTGGTTTTATCGGTTATTATCGACGTTTCATCAAGGATTTTGCGAAAATTGCCAAACCACTCGCCCACTTGTTGAAGCTTGATACTCCTTTTGTGTGGACCGAAACTCAACAAAAAGCATTTGAAACCCTCCGAGATATAATTTGCTCTGAAACTCTATTGCAGTATCCTGATTTTTCGCAACCCTTTAATGTCACCACTGACGCTTCTAATTACGCTCTTGGTGCCGTACTAAGTCAAGGACCTATTGGCTCATACCTTCCTATCTCTTTTGCATCAAGGATTTTATCTCCATCAGAAACAAACTACTCCACTACTGAAAAGGAATTGTTAGCTGCTCTTTTTGCAGTAAAGCAATTTAGACCATATCTCTTTGGACGTAAATTTATCCTAGTTACTGATCACAGGCCCTTAACATGGTTGAAGAATACAAAAGATCCTAATTCTAAACTAGCCCGCTGGCGGATAAAATTGAACGACTGTACGTACGACGTAGTCTACAAGCCTGGTAAAATAAATTCTAACGCAGATGCCTTATCTCGAAATCCTATACCTTATAGAGGTATAAAACCTAAACCCTATACCTTTCGACCTTCGAAAGGGACCTGATAGTCCGGAAGCTGGTGTGAAAACTAGAGATTCAGTCTCTATACCTGATTCATCAAGTAAAATTTTAGAAACAGACTCTCAAACGAGGATAAGACTTTTGAAGTCAGGAATCAGTACCAGTCTGCGCTGATGAAGTACCGATTGCAGATTCCGTCACAAGTCAAGCTTTAAATGTTAACGTCATTAAAACGAACGAGTATGATGATAATATTAAAGTCGAATCTTTGATATCTTCAGCTTTTCAAATTAATTGCCTAGATGACTCCTATAATAATTATTATCATTGCAACACATGTTTCAATCTAACTCCAGCGAACTCCTTCGACGGTGCTGGTTTAGCTACCGAAAATACGTGGTATAGTTCTCAGGTAGACTTTGAGCGTATGCAGAGTCTGCTAGGTCACATCAACCCCGATACGCTGCAGGTGTCTGTGGGTATTCAATCAAAAAGACGTCGTGCGTCTATAAACTGTATCCGTAATGGAAAGTTTTCACAGCCAAGCGACCTTCGAAAGGGACCTGATAGTCCGGAAGCTGGTGTGAAAACGAGAGATTCAGTCTCTCCATTGCTTTTTTGAGACGGTTAGTTCCCGGTGATGATGAGAACATACCAACAACCAAAAGACGTCGTGCGTCTATAAGCTGTACCCCTTGTGGAAGGTTTTCACTACCTAGCGACCTTCGAAAGAGACCCAACGGCCTGAAAGCTGGTGTGAAAACGGGAGATTTGATCTCTCCATCGTTTTGTTTGGGACTGGTTGTTCCCGGTGATAAGAGCGTATTTATAGCGAGTGAGCTGGAGGAAGACAAAACACACTTATTAAATTCTCAATTAATTAATGCTAAAACAACTAGATCAAGCAAGAAGACAGAGCTTGACAATCCTCCTGTCCGATTGATCCTTACTAATTACCCTTCTTACGTTACCACAACACGAGATAAGCTATCTATGCGTAAAGATAATTTAGTACATTTCACTTCCACTGACGGAACTTTCCTCTCTGAATCTAGCAGAGATCTTCTCAAACAAAATAAAATTTCCATGAGATAATGGATTGGCATCATACTGTTCCAAGCAAGCTTTTTGTGGAGCATTCCAAAGACATTTGTTGTCTGTACACGATGAAATCTTCATCTGTGATATATCATGACTATAAATGAAAAATATAATTTTATAAGTACATGCAAGTAAATTTTAAATTACAATTTCTTTTATTAGCTAAAAAATTTATGCAAAGAATACACTCTAAATCAGCAGACAAAGATTTTTTAATTTTATCAAAATACAAAAATAATCTGCAATTTTACGAATATATTTTTTACGATTTATAAATGTATTTTATAATATTTCATTGTTTTAAAAGAAAAACAATGAAAAAGGTAAACTATATTCAATATCATTATAATTTACACTTACCGAGTACAATATAATAACACCGCTGTGATGTGTTTACATCTTTCACTAAGTCCAGCTGTACAGCTACACTTATACAAAACAAAGTTATACAAAAAAATAGTCAAATTGTTTCATCAAACTGTTTTTATTTCATGGGGTTTATCTCGAAAAGCTGATGATTGTATACAATACGACAAAATATCGTATTGATCATTGTTTTGATTTTCCAACCCATTGTAGATTAAATGTCCTGCATTAATTATTTTCTCTCCTTCTACAAAATTACGAGACTTAGGAGTAGCCTCAATAAAGTCAAGAACTTGATTTAATTTTATTGATTAAATCACAGTTGTCACCTTAGCAGTAGTTATATTTTTAACCACTAGAGCGCGTAGCGCCAAGTGACACTTATTAATGATAAAAATTAATTTTCCAATGAAAATAAAAAATTTTTAACATGTTATCTGATCTGTGGAATATAAATTTTAATTTTTTTGACTTAAATCCTCAAAAAATTTTAGTTAATTCTACTTTTTTTGATATTATTTTTATTACACCTGTGTCTTGGTGGAATCCTCTTGCAACACTATTGTTAGGCCAACAATCAGGGTTCACAAAATATCCCTGCTTTTTATGTTTGTGGGATAGTCGCGATCGAAAAAATCACTATCTTAAAAAAGAATAGCCAACGAGAACGAATTTGAATCCTGGTTCTCACAATGTTACCCGATAACCTCTAATTAATCCTTCCAAGTACTTACTACCACCACTTCACATCAAGCTTGGTCTTATGAAGCAGTTTGTCAAAGCTTTAGACAAAGATGGCAACTGTTTCAAATATTTGGGGGGAAACTTTCCAGCTAGAAGTGATCCAAAATTGAAAAAAGGAGTTTTCGATGGACCCCAAATTCGGACTTTATTTAAGGACGATAATTTCGAATATTAAATGGATGAAAATGAGAGAGCAGCATGGGAAAGCTTCAAAGAAGGATCACAAAACTTTTTAGAGAATACGAAAAGTGAGAATTACGTGAATTTAGTTGAAGAGTTGTTGTACAACTACGATACTTTGGGTTGCTTGATGAATTCAAAATTGCACTATTTAGATTCTCACCTTTCACATTTTCCTGAAAATCTTGGCGATTACAAGGAAGAGCAAGGCGAAAGATTCCATCAAGACATTAGTGTAATGGAAAATCGTTATCAAGGAAAGTGGGATATTAATATGATGGTAGATCATTGTTGGACACTGAAGACAGATCTACCTGAAAAAATAAGAAAGCGAAAGAGAAACCCTTTATGTAGATCATTTAAAGATAAAAGTGTTAGATGTAAGCGGAGAACGAATTAAAATTAAAAAATAAACGGTTTTGAAAAGATTTTTTTAAAGAATTAAAATTTTTTGAGGATTTAGGTAAAAAAATTTAAAATTTATATTCCACAGATCGGATAACATGTTAAAGATTTTTTATTTTTATTTAAAAATTGATTTTTATCATAACGGACTTGATTTATTTTGATTTTCAGTAGTTTTTTGCCATTTATTTAGATTCGAGATGACTAAGCCATATAAATTCGAGATTTATATATGGCGGATTGAAATACATGAGAATCATGATTGATCTAATTTCATAAAATTTTATTTAACACAATATCTGGAATTTTTTGCTTTTTTTTTCAATTTTTTGCAATTTTTCAGGGTTATTTTTGAATTTATTTAAACTTTTAATGGCTTATGGTCTAAATAAACTTCAGATAAGTATTGAGCGGGTCGAAATACATAAAAATCATGCTTAGTTAAGATAAAAAAAAAATTTTTTAATCATTTTAAATCGTCTAAACAGCCGATTTTCGTCATTTTTTTCGGTTTTTTAAAGTTTTCTCGAAAATTTGACGATGTACGGGTCAAACTGACCTCAAATTTTGATTCAGCGGGTCAAAATACATAGAAATATATGGGTCCCGTCAAAAGTACTGACAACTTTTTTTTTGTGTGCCGGTGTTATTATTATTATTATTATTATTATTATTATTATTATCATGAGAGGATGTGATTTTTGGAGTGCTCTAAAAATTGTAGATTTTTATAGTTAATAGTTTATGAATAAAATAAAGTTATGTACTATTGTGTTTATAAAGTGTTAATAAACAAAATAATATAATAGTCTGGTTGATTAACTTAATTGTTTTATTGTTATTTTAATCATAAGTGAAACTGAACTCGGTGAGGTTAGATCGCTGTTGTTTTGTATGTGTGAGTGCTGGGTAACCAGTACAAATATATAACAAAAATGTCAAGTCAGATATGTTATGGCTGTAAGCAGAACACAGTGAAAAATCCATTCATCTGTTCAAATTGTAAGAATGTTTTCCACAAAAGCTGTAGAACAAAAAAACACAAATATGTGAACATACTAAATGAAATGGTGCCATGTATAGGTCATGATATGGATGATGGCATGGATACGGTGAGTGTCAATTCTACGGAAAGTTCAAGAAGATTAAAAAGGAAAAGAACAGAGGGTGAAGAGGGTGATATGGAGCATAAATTGGATTTGTTGCTGAGCAGTCATGATAATATCGTGGCGGATTTTGATGTTTTCAAATTGGAAGTTGCTCAACTTATTAAGGATGAGATTAAGAGGGAGATACAGGCAGTTAGAAAAGATATAGTTAGTGAGGTAAATAAATCAGTAACTAACGCAGTACGCAAGGAACTATTGGAATTGAACCGTAATACAGTAACTGGAAAGGTAACTAGTGACACCTATGCGGGGCGACTAAAGAAATCACAGATGGAAAGTATTATTGTGGAACCAAAGGCGAAGCAGGACACAACAGTTACTGTACAGAAACTTAAGAAGAGTGTAGATGTTGGCAAACTTGGGCTGGGTGTAGACAAAATAAATGAAACAAAAAGTGGGAAGGTTATAATTGGATGTAAACAAAAACAAGACATGTATTAGTAGAAGAATTAAAGAAAAATATTGGGAATGAGTACAATATTAAATTAAATGATAAAAAGCTTCCAAAGTTAAAGATAATTGATATAGAAGAGGATATAATTTCAGAGAAAAGTGAAGAGGAAATTATAAAAATGATACAAAAACAAAATGATTTGACATTGGATCAAAACAGCAAAATAGAAATTAAAAAGAAGGCAGTTGGAAAGAAAAAGAATGGATTTATTATTATTGAAGTTGACCCAAAAATCCATAAAAAATTGTTAGATTTAAACCGGATAAAACTTGGATGGAATAAATGTCGTGTCTCAGACTGTGTCAGTGTATTGAGATGTTACAAGTGCTGGGGTTATTATCATTTTGCGAAAGATTGTAAAACAGGAACTAAATGTAGAAAGTGTGCTGGTGATGCCGTAGCACCAATTGAAAAATTTACGTATAAAAATAAATGGAAACAGAGTAAATGGTTTAATAGTCAAATACATGAATTGATAGGTCTTAGGGATAAAGCATATCAGGAATTTAAGAATAAAAATTGTAAATTTTTATGGGAAAAGTATAAAAGGTTGAGAAATGTAGTAGTATCTGAAATAAGAAAAACAAAAAGGGAGTATTATGGAAAATTGGTTGACTCTCAAAGAGGAAACTCAAATATGCTATGGAAAAATATGAAATATATATTAGGCAATAAAAATCGAAGCGAACTAAAATTAGAAATTAGTTTTAATAATCAATTAGTCAGAGATAATGATTGTATTGCTAATAAATTTAATAATTACTTTGTAGAGAGTGTTGAAGATATTTTCAAGGACATTGATAAAAATGATTGTCTCGAGAATGACTTTGGGTATGATGAATCAATAACGAGTTTTGATAAATTAATAGAAGTAGATGAAGCAGAACTAGATAAAATAATTAAAAAGATAGATAAGAACAAGGGTAAAGGAAATAGAATATCTTATGATATGATCAGTAAAATATGGAATGTCGATAAAGTAGTAGTTAGACAGTTAATTAATTGTAGTTTAGAGTCATCAAAAATTCCGAATGAATGGAAAAACTCGTTGATTCATCCTATACCTAAAGTGAAAGGTACTAATAAGGCGGAGGAGTACAGACCGATTAACACCTTACCTGAATTAGAAAAAATTTTGGAAGAAATTGTTAAAATTAGATTAACAGAACACCTTGATAGAAATAATATATTAAAGGAAGAACAGTCGGGCTTTAGAGTACATCATTCGTGTGAGACAGCATTACAAAATACAATGTGTGAATGGAGAAATGAAATAGATCAAGGTAATATGATAGGAGTAGTTTTCATAGATTTTAAAAGAGCATTTGAGACGATTGACTGAAAAAGACTAATAAGAAAGTTAAAAATGTATGGTGTGAGTGGTAGTGCATTGGAGTGGTTCCAATGTTACTTAAATAATAGAACTCAACAAGTGAAATTTGGTGAGGCTATCTCAGATAGGATTTCTGTCAATCACGGTGTGCCGCAAGGATCTATTTTGGGGCCCTTGCTATTCATTTTATATATAAATGATGTGGTAGATATTGCAAAAAAGTATGGCTGTAGATGTAAATTATTTGCGGATGATAAGATGTTATATTACAGTGCAAAAAATGAAAAAGAAATAGAAAATGTTTTAAATAAGACACTGGAGGGTCTAGGAGTGTGGCTAAATGTTAATTCACTTAAAGCGAAAGTTAAAAAGACTGTCTCTATGTTAGTTAGAGATAGAAGAAAAAAGAATGTTAAAAGCATAGAGTTGTTATTAGAAAGGGAAAAGATTATGCAATGTAGTGAAACCAAATATTTAGGCGTAATGTTAGATGAATTCCTATGTTTTGATAGGCATACTTACTATGTTATTAAAAAAGTCAACACTAGAATTAATTTAATGTACAGACTGAGTAGTAATATAAGTGATTACACGAAAGTATTGATTTATAAGTCGATGATAGCTCCGTATTTTAATTATTGTTCAACTCTTTTGATAAATATTAATGAGGGATGTGTGAATAAATTACAAAAATGTCAGAGTAAAGTGATGAGAATAATACTCAGAGTAAATAGATATACACCTATCAGATGTATGCTAGATGCACTATGTTTTCTGTCTGTTGAAGAAAGGATTAAATTTAATGTGTGTGTGTTTGTATATAAGATGGAAAATAATTTGTTACCAGACTATTTAAATAGAATTGTTGTAGATAATGAACATAATTATAATACAAGATACAAAAATAGACTATTGGTACAAAGAATAAGAACTGTGAGTGCTCAAAAAACAATAAATATGCATGGTTTTTCATTATTTAACAAGTTGAATATAGAGACAACAAATGCAAGTAATTTAGTAATTTTTAAAAAATTATTAAGAGAAGAAATAAGAGAAGGAAAACTGTAAAAAAAAAAATTGTAGACAGAACTCAGGTGTTGATCTGTGATTGTTGTTGTCGTTGTCGTTGTCGTTGTCGTTGTCGTTGTCGTTGTCGTTGTCGTTGTCGTTGTCGTTGTCGTCGTCGTCGTCGACGTCATTTTCCTAAGTAGACGGAGGGAACCTAGTATGACAGCCTTCTGCATCCTGACCGCCAAGAATTCAGCTTTTGATGAGCAAGCTGGAACTCTGGCAAGTGAGGATACAAAAGACTGTTTCATCCCTCCGAGGACGCCAACAATCAGGACGACGAGCTTGACACGGTAACCTGGGTAAAGTTTGCCAATTTCAAACAGGAGATCCTGATATATCTGTCTTTTGTGCTCTTCTTTGGCTGAGATGTTGTATTCAGCCGGGGCCGAGAACTCAATGACATAAATGTCACGAGTAGCCTTGTCGAAGAGCACAATATCAGGTTTGTTGTGATCTATCCGCCGAGTTGTTGCAAACGGCATGTTCCAATAAATTTTGCAACTGTCATTCTCAACAACCTGGGGAATATCTCCTGGCAGATAAGGCAGCACTGGTGTCATATCAATACCGTAGTAATGACGAAGATAGTAGTACAGTACTCTCAGGGCAGCGTTGTGACGCTGGATATATGCACCTCTCGCCAGCACAGGACATGCTGACAAAAGGTGCATGAGCGTCTCCGGGTGTTGTTTACACATCCTACATGACGTGTCCAGAAGCTGCACCTGGAACACCTTGCTACGGTATTCTAGAGTGTTAATGACACCATCTTGGCAAGCAAATATGAACCCTTCAGTCTCGGACATCAGGCCAGCTGACTTTAAGAAGGAAAACGTCAGCTGGGTGGACAAGCCATGATCACGCACGTGTTTGAAGAACACGCTGTGCATGGACTTGTCCATCAGTTCGCCTAGGAGTAGTTTTTCCTCGGCGTTCCTGATGACGCTCTTGAATTCCTCCTTTCGGAGTTCCATAAGAGCGTTTATCTCTCCAAGACCAAGGGTTCTTGCTGCATATATAGCTGCCTTATACAAGAACGACCCCTTATGCGCATTCTCATGTTTATGAACAATTTGCATAAGAAAGTCATCCTCGTCTGCAGTCAAATTGACAACTTCGTGTGTTAAACCCAGGACCAAACGATCATGCAGCCGCTCCAAACTCTGCAGACCTCTCCCACCGATGGACCGGGAGAGGTATAATCTGGCGACTGATGAATTGGGGTGCATGCTCCGGTTCATGTTGATAGTCTTACGGGTTTTGATGTCGAGATCTCGCAGATCCTTTCGGGCCCATTTTAAGACACCGAAAGAGTATAGTAAGACTGGGACAGCGAGCATATTAGAAGCGGAGACTTTATTTTTACCGGAAAGTTCGGAGGACCAAATTTTCCGGAGTCTCCTAACATACTCGCTACGGAGAGTTGCTTGGACTTCGGAGACCGCATGCATGCGGTGCTCTTCCATTCCTAGATATCTATACAACTCTCCGGCGTCTAATTGTCTTAAAACGCTCCCATCTACCAACTCGACATCATCACCCGTAACAGAGCACTTACCCCTCGCCAGATGTACGACCGCACACTTGTCCAACCCAAAAGACATTCCGACATCCCGCGTGTACTCTGCTACGATGTTAAGAGCCGCCTGTAGATGGTCTTCATCAGCACTATAAAGCTTCAGGTCATCCATATAAAGCAGATGGGTAATCGAGTATTTTCGATCACCCGGAGGCCCCACAGAGTACCCACGAGTTTTACGGAGAGCAACAGATATAGGCAGCAGTGAGATGCAAAACAGCAGAGGGCTCAAGGAATCACCTTGGAAGACCCCTCGTTTGTACTCTACAACTCCGGTTATGTGCAATGCGTTTCCACTTCCAATGTGAAAACGCGTTCGCCAGAGCTGCATTGTACGCCGAATGCATTCCACTATTTCAGGATTGACCCCTAGGCATTTGAGGAGATATAAAATCAACTCATGAGAAGTTGAGTCAAATGCCTTGCGATAGTCGATCCAGGCCATTGACAGGTTGCGTTGATAGTAGATCGCATCTTGTGTGACACATCGATCAACTATCAAGTTCTCTTTGCAACCTGACAGGCCTCTTTTGCTGCCACGCTGTTCATATATCTGTTGCCATACAGGTTCTATCTCCTGCAAAATACGGTTGTTTAAAATTTTTGTAAAAATTTTATAAACCGCATTCAAGCAGGTGATAGGCCTGTAATTCTTTGGGTCAGACAAGTCACCTTTTGGTATCAGTACGGTTCGCCCTTCCACGAGCCAGTCTGGAATCGGTTCGTCAGCTCTAATGTACGATGTAAATATACGGGCCAGATGGAGGTGGGTAGAAGTAAACTTCTTCCACCAAAAGGCATTTATGCCATCTGGTCCCGGGCAGCCCAATTTTTGCTGCCATTTAGAGCTGAACGAACTTCATTCACACTGACTGCAGGGCTCTCTTCATCAGCATTCTGTCTACGGTGTTCCCGACAGAATGCTTTAAAGTCGTGCAGAGCTGGAGTATTGGCGTTCACGTTTGGTTGATCTCCATACAACTCAGTCCAAAAAGCTTCCACCCGCTCAGGTGTTGGATAATTCCCGGTAACATCGGTCTTTGGTGTCAGAAAGCGTGAAGGGCTGGATCGAAACAACGAGTTGTCGACCAACCGCTTCAGCCGTTTCTCTAGTGACTTTTTGGCAGTCACTAGAGCCCGCAATTTATTGAGAGACTCTTCCTTGATGACAAGAAGAGTACTCTTATTCAGTGTGTGATGACGCCACCGAAGTTCAGCAGCAATGCGCCGAATTCGGGGCGTGTATGCTCTTTGAGTTGTTTCAAACTCAATCACACACTGAATGCGGGAGACCTGTTTCCGGGATCTGTCAATTTTGAGTCCAAGTTGTGAGATGCGCTGTCTCAACCTTGCCTCGATCGAGAGACAATGTCTCTCTCTCGGAAAAGCCGAAACTGCTGCATTATACACAACCTGGCTCACAGTGAGCAGGGTGGAATCCTCCAGGATGTTTGCACGGAGATCTTCATTTACCGCTTCTAACTGTTGTTGGGAGTAAGTTATCTTTTTAGATATACTTACTTGCCGTCCTATAAAGGGATTGTTGTCATCCAAGGAGGAACGGCGTCGCTCTTGGTGTAATTGCGCCGGAAAGGAAAGTCTATTAGACTGCCTTCTATCCGGCACAAGCGATCTTCTATTACGCCGAAGATAAGCGGCATAATTACGCAGGTGTTTAGGCGTAAAATGCTCTAGTTCCGGATGCATATCACTCCAAAGAGTGTGCATCCGGGCCATATAACCGCTCACCCCCGGCTCGCTACGTTGGTAGCACACCAAGAGGTCGACTCGTAGTTCCTCCGTCCACTTAAAGTAAGTCCTTAAAGCGCCAGGGTCGTCATCGTTCATCGGGTCCGGCGTGCTCCTCCCACCCGATGAATGGTCCTCATCCGAAAAGGACCGGTTATGGAGAGCACTTCTGAGATTACGTCTTGTTGTAACTCAGTATTTCAATGCAGTGGGTAGTTGGCCCACTGCATCGGCTACGTCGTTCGCCTACAGACCTGGTGTTATGGTCTGCGTTTCCCGCGATGCGCCGCTTGGAGGCCACGTAGCAAGCACCGCTATTATTATTATTATTATTATTATTATTATTATTATTATTATTATTATCATTAAAGATAGATAGATATTATAATTATTCTAAGCCGAATACTCCCGATCCAAATTCTTGAAGAATGACTAATTTTTGATCCACAGATTCGGTAGAATCTGGCGCCAAGTCCCGTTCAAACGGAGTGCCAGACTACCGAGTGTGTATATACCGTAAGCAGAACGGTTTTTTGAGGTTGCATAATTTTATTAATTTTACAGACCTTTTTTTCCTTCAAGAATACTTTATAATAATACGTTACATCTTATATTATCAATATTAATTAATTATAGTTAGTGATAAATATGAATTCTATTTAAAATTCATAAAATTCACTGGCACAAACTATAGCGACCCAGATTTTTCGATTTTAACTTTTTTCTTATGGGGAACATAACCTCCCGATGATAGAAAAGTATGAAACTATAGTTAAAAAAAAAGGTTGATACGCGACGGAAGCTTATGCGCTGTGAGCACGTGTATATATTATAAATATATATATGTCACTGTATAACGTGTAATAGGTGTGGTGCTGTAAGCGCTTAATGCATCCAACGCGAACGCACCCAAAGATATTTCACATTCTGCATTTACACATGCCGGGGTGCGTTGGAATTATTTTACGTAAAGTATAGCTTAATGGAAATAGTTTTCCATGAAAAGAAAAATGCAGCCAACGTAATGTTAAAGTTGGTACTGTAGAATAGATGAAGTAAACTAAAATCTTAGAGACTCTTACAAATGTTAATGAACTAAAGTATCTTGTCTGCAATTATTTTGTTATTTATTCACTTTTAATTTCCAAGAAAACAGTATTGAAATTAAATGATCAATTTTTTGAGTTACAAAAATTATCAAGTTTTTTTCTACGATTATATGAAGTATAAAGATTTTGATTGATAATTTAGTTTATTAATCTTTACCAAAGAGTATATGCGGCTTATTTATATAAAATTTTATTAATGCAACTAGATATTGTACGAAAAATAAAGATTAATTTATTAATATTACAATTTTAGGAACATTTAATTTTCGCGGGATTTAATTTTCGCGGGAAAGGTACAAATTTTGAATTAAACATTTTTTTAATTACAAAAAATGTTAAGATTTTTTTTATTATAAAATCTTTAGAATTAACTATCAAACAACTTTACATGTGAATTTTTTAAAATTATTCATATTTTCTTCTAACTAAATTTTATTTAGTAACAACAGTCAATACTTAAAAGAGCTAAAATTGTTTGGGTTTGCTTTCATCAAAAAAGTCAGCTAATCAAAGTCTTAAGGTGCAATTTCATGCTGACGCTTGACGCTGGCTTAGAGCGTCAAATGAGCTTAAATTGTATATAGTTTCGACTGGAGCGCCATCTTAAATTAATGCAGCGTCAGTCAAAACTAAACATTGTTTAGTTCGTAAGAATCAGCGTCAAGCGTCAGCATGAAATTGCACCTTAAGGAAGTCCTTTCGCTCCAGTTGAGTCATAACAACTGTAGTAGTAAATTTTCAATAAATTAAAATGCAAAACCCATAAAAATTCCTAAAATTAAAAAATAAATAGTATATGAGGCATTAATCGTTGAAATTTTGAAAATTAAAAAAAAAATAGTTAAATACAAAAATTAATTTGACTGTTGTAAATCAGCTGTTAGTAACCTGTTCGTGATTTGGCAACGCTTTATTTCGGTTGTTTACATTTTCATTTGCACAATATAACCTTAACCGTGTTTAACTTTTTGCAGACAGTGTAAGTAAATAAATTAATTAAAAATGTTTAGTCACAAAACCATAACATTCTAATGTCTCATGGCAGGAATGCTAGTATTTTTTAATTATTGTTTTATTTTTCAATTATGAATTATAAAAATTTGTTAACAATAAATTAACTAATAAGTATGTATGAAAAACATAAGCGCGTTAAAGTTTAGTTTGAATTTATTGAATGGTCTGAAGCTCGCGCGCTACGCAACGTTGCCAAATCTTTTGACTCCATTTTATTGTAGGTAACTTGAGAATTTTTTGTAATTTTTAAATATTAATTTCTCAATAAATATATCGATAACTGATATATTTTATTGCAAAAAAAGAAACCTGAATATTTCTAAAATCTGATTTTTAGTTTTTTTTTACTTCATCTAATCCATGACTGATAGTATAATTCGAGAAATACTGCAAACGTCTGATTTTCTCGTAAGACTCTGAACAAATACTAACATTTAAAAATTTTATTTTTTCAAAAATTTGTCCGTTAAAGTATAATTTAAACCTCACTATAAGATAAATAAGGACCTTAACTATTAGAAAAAAATTAAATTTACTCATAATCTAATATTTTTTATTTTACATTGGCGGCGAAAGAACCTCCTTAAGTAATTCTGTTCGAGCGGTGTACAGAACTACGATATCTCAGTAGTAGGTGTCTGTAGATGGCATTTCAATCGAATTGAGTGGAAGTTTTAAACGACGACATTCTTTACATAACAATTATATTAGTTATTTGTTTGACGAATTGTGTTATTTCTTAACAACAATATGATAATAACAATAAATAATCATTAAAATAATAATAATGACGACAATACCAACAATAACAATAAAGATAACACTGAAAGTTGTCATAATAGTAACAATAAATTAATGATGAAAATAATAGTAATAATAATATTTATCATTATTAATATTATTGTTATTAAATTATTAAGCATTAAAGTATTAAATTTAAATTTACAACTACCACAACTACAAAAAATGTTAAAATTTTTTTTCAAATTTATGTGAAATTAAAAGCTTACAATCGATAATTTAGTTTATTAATCTAAGCCAAAGAGTATTCGCGACTTATTTATATAAAATTTTATTAATGCTGCTAGATATTGTACGAAAAGTGATACTTTAAATGATTTATATTAAAACTTTATAAACAGTCGATTTCCGCGGGAAAAATACTAACTTTGAATTAAAAATTTTTTTAAAAACAAAACGTGTTAAAATATTTTTTTTAATATAAAATCCCTAGAATTAATTATTAAATAACTTTTCATCTGTATTTTTCTAAATATATTTTCTTCTCATTCAGTGGCATTTATTCACTAGAGTCAATATTTAAGGACCAGTTTTTTAATCCAGGATAAAATTTTATCTAATGATGAAAATATATCTATATATTTCATATATATAAATATACTGGCAGTAATACTTTTATCCTGGATAAAATTTTATCTTGATTTGAAAAACTGGCCCTATAAGAGCTAGAATTGTTTGATTTTCCTTTCTTCGGAAAAGTCAGCTGATCAAGATCTGCGTAATTCTGTTCGAGCACTGTACAGATAATACAAACGTCTTGATGATTGTAGCCTGTAGGTGGCACTACTTGTTAATTAAGCGAAGATTAAAACGATGGAATTTCTTACATAATACGAATATTATTTATAAGTTTACGAATTGTGATATTTACTAACAACAATATGATATTGACACTAAATAATAATGAAAATAATAATAATTATAATAACGACAATATTAACAATGACAATATGGATAATACTAAAAATATTTATAATGGTAAAAATAAATTGATAATACGATTTATTATTATTATTATCATTGATATTGTTTTTAAATTATTAAGTATTAAAGTATTAAATTCAAATTTACAACTATCACAACCACAAAAATGTAAAAATTTTTTTAAAATATATGTAAAATTAAAAGCTTACAATTGACCATTTAGTTTATCAATCTAAGCTAAAGAATGTTCGCGGCTTAATGATATAAAATTTTATCGATGCTGCTAGATATTGTAAGAAAAGGAATACTTTAAATGATTTATAATGAAACTTTATGAACATTCAATTTCCGCGGGAAAAATACAAACTTTGAATTAAAAATTTTTTTAAAAACAAAAAATGTTATAGATAGATAGATAGATAGAAAAATTTATTTGATCCTAGAGTTCTAAGCTCCTTCAGGACCATCAACAATACATAAATTTTATCATTTACATGTATACATTTGATACAGTGTTTTTAATACAATTTAAATATTTGATATTAAATTATTAAAAGTAAGAACATATTAATTCTTAAAATAATAACATATTAACAGAGAAATAATAACATTAACATTTATTGTAAGAAGAAGTCATAGCAAGCCTGTTGAAATTGTTCGAAATTGTCAATTAATGTAATTTCGGCCGGTAACGAGTTCCAAACTTTTATACCATGAATTAGGAAAGAGTTTTCATAAATTGCACAATTACTTCTTGGCAGACGTAGATAATCATTCCTGACGTCACCTCTCCTTAGCACAATCGGCAGAAATTCTAAATTCGATTTAAATAATTGACAGTAATTTAACTTAATTTCTTTGTAAAATAAACAAGCTATGAAATAATCTCTTCTAACATCAAGTTTTAACCAGCCTAATTTTTTATAATACGGAGTAGTGTGCTCAAATCTCGAAATTTTAAAAATATATCTTATACATGAGTTTATTTTACGCTGCAATCTATGCTGTAATTTGCCTGAGATGTTTGTATAAGCAGTTATAATATTTTTTTTAATATAAAATCCCTCGAATTAATTAGTGAATAACTTTTCATATGTATTTTTCTAAATATATTTTCTTCTAATTCAATTGCATTTAGTAACTAGAGTCAATACTTAAAAGAGCTAGAATTGTTTGATTTTTCTTTCTTCGGAAAAGTCAGCTGATCAAGATCTGAGTAATTCTGTTCGAGCACTGTACAGATACTACAAACGTCTTGATGATTGTAGCCTGTAGGTGGCACTACTTGTTAATTAAGCGAAGATTAAAACGATGGAATTTCTTACATAATACGAATATTATTTATAAGTTTACGAATTGTGATATTTACTAACAACAATATGATATTGACACTAAATAATAATGAAAATAATAATAATTATAATAACGACAATATTAACAATGACAATATGGATAATACTAAAAATATTTAAAATATTTTTTTTAATATAAAATTCCTAGAATTAATTATTAAATAACTTTCCATCTGTATTTTTCTAAATATGTTTTCTTTTCATTTAGTTGCATTTATTAACTAGAGTCAATATTTAAGGGCCAGTTTTTCAATCTAGGATAAAATTTTATCTAATGATAAAATATATCTATATATTTCATATATATAAATATACTGGCATCATAATTTTATCCTGGATAAAATTTTATCTTGATTTGAAAAACTGGCCTTAATAGAGCTAGAATTGTTTGATTTTGCTTTCTTCGGAAAAGTCAGCTGATCAAGATCTGAGTAATTCTGTTCGAGCAATGTACAGACACTACAAACGTCTTGATGATTGTAGCCTGTAGGTGGCACTACTTGTTAATTAAGCATAGTTTGAAACGATGATATTTCTTACATAATATTTATTAACCAGTCTAAATACACAACAGACTAAACGTTGTTCGAGTTCTACTTTCTTGGGATAAACCAGCTGTTCAGTGTCTGGGGAATTTTCATTGAAGATAGTGTACATTCTATAATCTCATGGTTGTTGCCTGTAGATGGCACTGTCATTCAATTCGGTGGGTTTTAAATAATCTTAATCTCTTGATAATACGTAACATAACTATGCGTTTGATACATTGTGTCATTTACTATCAACAATATCATAATAACAATAAATAATTCTGGTAATCATAATAACAACAACAATAATAGTAATTATAATCCGAATAAAAACAGTTTCACTGTAAAAAAAAATTGCGCCAAGTCCATGTTCATAAGACTATTAAGGAAAAAAAAATTTTTTTTTTTCTTTACAAAAAGATATAAAATAGAAAAATGAAAAAATCAACAGACTCGATAGAGTCTGGCGCCAAGTTTCGTTCTCAAGCCAGACTACCGAGTGTGTATATACCGTAAGCAGAACGGTTTTTGAGGTTACAAATTTTTTTTCAAATTTATTTTGATTTTTTTTCTATATAATATTTTATAATAGTAGTTCATGCTTTTTATTACGCGTATTACTTTATTATTATCAATTATCTTTATAATTTCTATTTAAAATTATTAAAAATAATCAGCACAAACTATAGCGACCCTGATTTTTAGATTTTAACTTTTTTCTTATGTAAAAAGCGGACGGCCAGAGACTAAATAATATAAGGATGCATGCTTATCTTATAATAGATGGGAAACTACAGTGAAAAAAAGATATTTGACAGCTCGCAATTACACACGCCAGGCGGCGCAAGAATAACTTTTACATGAACTATAGCTTAAAGGGGATAGTTTGCTACCAGAAATGTATTAAATTAAAATTGTCAATTTTTATTATAATAACAAAAAATACTGAAATCCGAACAAAAACAGTTTCACTTTAAAAGATTGCGCCAAGTTCACGTTCATAAAACTCATCTCAATAACATTTGCACTTTACAAAAAAAATTAGGCTCGTTTTAATAATTTTCATTCTCTACAAAAAGATGTGAAATACAAAAAAATACCAAGAAACCGTCATAATGTTGAAAAAATTGAAAAAAAATGTTGAAAATTAAAAAATAAAAAAAAAAATTTTTTATCGTACTTGGCGCGCGTTATTGAGTACCCCAAATTTTTTCAGGATAAATAAACATCCTTTTAATGATGAGAAATTTATAAGAAAGTCAAACTATGTTATTTCATAATAAGTTTTACAAAAGTTAGGTAAAATTGACATGTCATACGCAGTTATGCAAACTACATATAAGTCGATACGCATGCATACGTTGGGTCGGTTGCATTGTGAGAATTGTGTTTACTAAAAAATAAAACATATGGCCGACTAAATTGGGACAATGCGGTGTGAGTTCCAATCAAAATGTATTAATTACAATCAAACGAAGCAATATCAAACTTTAATATTGCATAAGGTTCATCATTAAAGATTAATGACGAAGCTGAAAAAAAATGAATCCAAAAATTTTATATAATTTCAGATTTCTTGAACACATCACCATATTGACAGTTGTTCTCACTAAAGATCTAAAAAAAATTTTGAGAACGGGTTTTTTCACTAAAAGTGATAATTAATACACTAAGCAATGTTTTCAATGAGTTCAGTATCCTTGACTAATGAAATCTATATAAATATATAATATGATTATATATATACAAGCGAAATCGATTTTTCTTGAGTTGAAATTCTTCCGAAAAAATTTGGGGTACTCAATGACGCGCGCCAAGTACGATAAAAAATTTTTTAATTTTCAACAAATTTTTTTTCAATTTTTTCAACATTATGACGGTTTCTTGGTATTTTTTTGTATTTCACATCTTTTTGTAGAGAATGAAAATTATTAAAACGAGCCTAATTTTTTTTGTAAAGTGCAAATGTTATTGAGATGAGTTTTATGAACGTGGACTTGGCGCAATTTTTTACAGTGAAACTGTTTTTGTTCGGATAGATAAATAACACAGTTAATTTTAGAACTGATGTAAAAAATTTGAGTGATATTTATTCTAATCTGCTATGTAAGTTCAAATTACACTGTAGCCAACATAGAAGTTAAGTTGGTATTGTACCATCTTATAGAGTAATTCAGACTATAGCAAGCTAGCTCTTGGTAATATACTGTATATAGACGCATGGGTGACTAGCACACGACTCACATGTTAATTTTAGTTAAAAATTTCTTAAAGAGTTTTTGAATTGTTTTTTCATAATAAGCATTTGAGTTATATTATAACGGCTGCTTTCGTCCCCGTGCGTTAGCGAGGGCGAAGTCCGAAATAAATAACCTGGCCTACCTGCTTTACCTGTTGTTGGGCGCCAGGAGCTTTGCTCCGATCACGTCGATTTCCGGCTTTTCCGGTCCGGGACTCTCTTCGTCGGGTGGCGGGCCTTAAGGGTACGACTTAATTATAGAGGAACGAGGAAAGTATGCGGGATTGCTCGCACTTAATTCGCAATTAATCAAAAGAATTAATATAGGAATTTAACGTATAAATTTATTAAAATAAAAGAACACGATTTGGTTAGGATTAACAATCAAGAAACTAAACGCCAGGAAAAGTTAATCAATAATAATCGTCGACGTTGTCGTCGATCCGCAGTTCGCAACCCGAACGCGGAAAAGTTCAAAGTCGCCGCAATAATAATAATGAGTTACTTGTAATCCACCTAGTAATAACTCGCTAACAATGACAAAAAAAAAATTAACCCTTCCCTCAGCTAAATTAATAACCATCGAATCAGAAAAATCAATCTTCGCTCAAAGTAATTAACGGCAATTAATTAACTAAATAAAACAATAATCTTCGCTGAACTCAAGTAAATACTATTAAGCAAGATAATAACCATAAGACGGTGCATCAATCCAGTTAATTTCAGTAAATTAACAAAAAAAAATTAATCTTCGCTAAATTCAGTAATAACAATTTATTAATTCACAAAACTAAATCGAATCGGCGGCTTTAATTAATGATGATTAATTAAAATTAATAACCATACAAAAACAAAATAAATCTCCGCTTGCTTTCGCTATAAGTAATAGCGACTAATTACATAAGTAAAACTCGATAATCGATGCACCAAAATTCAATTAAGAATAGCCAAATTAAAGTTCAAGATTTAAATAATTTATTCGCTGAATTTAATTAAACCTTAAATAATAATATTCAACCGTCGAATTTACTCAATAATTAAATTAAATACTTAAAAAAACATTAAATAATAACTCAGTTCTCTGTCACTGAGTCTCACACAGTTCAAATTTTAATCTAAGTCCCAACTGCTCCGCTGAGCGTGGGCAACTTACGTCCGATTGCCTGCCTCGGACGCGGCAGCCGTTTCTCGGGTTCCCTCTCCGTAGGCGAACCTATTACTCAACGTCGGTAAATCGCACGAACCCGAAGCTCGATCAATGGGTAATCGAACTCATCGATTACCCCGGGAGTACAAAATCAACCAGCGTGATTATTCGAACGACAATAATAATCTTACGACCGTAAACACACACACAACCAACTGATGACGGTACCTAAATACCTCGTGGGATTATCTCGGCTAACTGACTCAACTTAGCCTTGACGATTTTACACGATGACTCGACTAGTGTCGAGTACAATTAGTAATAAATAATTAAGGCTGTAATGAACCAATCCAACTGTTTTACTTAACAAATCGAATCCCACGAGCTATTGAAATTGAGACAAAGCCACTCACCCTGGTCACAGCGTCGCCCTGAAGTTATTCCTGGGTTGTTTCTGCCACCAAGTCGCTCTCGGCTTCCACGTCGGACTCTGGG
Organism: Cotesia glomerata; assembly: GCF_020080835.1. NCBI lineage: Eukaryota > Metazoa > Arthropoda > Insecta > Hymenoptera > Braconidae > Cotesia > Cotesia glomerata. Next base: position 682,049 of record NW_025401443.1, read on the forward strand.
ATACTGGCTTCCCCGGCGAGGATTTTGACTGATACTTCGGTACCCGGACACGTCGACTAACAATCACCCCCAAAACACGCGTCGTACTTGATGACGCCCCAGTCGAGGAACTAATTAGCACCAGCTAATTATTTTCGCACTGCCTTTATTTTTCAGCAAACCAAAATCAGCACAATACGTCGTGGCTAATAAAAAAAAATCTACGTAACTTTCAACGCAAGAATTACTCAAGAATTCTTCCCAAAATAAATAACCAAAAAAAACTAAGTCGCAAAAACGTGTCTGCACACGGCAAGTCGGAAACGTGGAAGAAGGAAAAAAAAAAAATCAGCACATGTCACATTCTTTTTCCTCTCCCCTCTCTGCTGGGTCCGTCGTTGGCTGTGAACTCCAGAGATGGCGCCGTAAGTCCAATTTTCCGATATCGACATTTTAAATGATGTATTGGCTGGAGCATTGGAGCGCTCGACAGCTAGCTTTACCCTTCACGCATGCGTCGATTGCTCACTTCGAGTTCCAATCAGTCCGTCGTTTCGCTCGCTCTCGAGGCAGCCATCCTCCCGTCGTTGATGCTCTTGCAGGTTACCCACGTCGATGATCCTCGTTGTTTCTCTTCGCGGGTTCGTGGCCGGCGTCGTTAGTACCGTCACTCTAATTAAGTACTTAAATCTAACTTAAAGCTACTTACGTACTAAATCAAATTACATTTTATCTTATTTGATTTTGGTTTCGCGCGCAATCGAGCTTCGTTCGAGTTTCTACACGCGAGGGCGACTCGGTCGCGGCGAATCCAACCAATGGGCATAAAATAAAATAAAAAAAAAACTCAATTAAAATTTCCTTTAAAATTAAATTCAAAAAGGTAAAATTAGAGAAACAACGCCTTAACAGGTGGCGCTAAAAGCGGCCTGTTACAATATAAAGAAAGTGATTAATTATTATCTATACAAATAATAATTATATTAAATGATATCTGTCATGTTAAATAATTGTTTTAAAAGTCTTATGACAAGCCGAATGGCTAACCTAGCCGAAAGTAATGCTATATATATATATATATATATATATATATATATATATATATATATATATATATATATATATATATATATATATATATATATATATATATATATACTAGCTGACCCGGCAAACGTTGCTTCGCCATATAAATAATTTCCTAGTAATTTCTAGTGTAGACAAAAAATAGCTTACTTATTGTAAGTATGTATGTATTAGGGTGTCCGTTATTTACCAAGTTGGCTTAATCCACTTGGGTATCGTCAAAATCATTTGTTTTCGACCCAAAAACAACTTTAAAAAAAGAAATAATTTTTTTCGATGCCATTTAACCCTGCCTAAATCACGATACTTTTTCCATTTAAATAACATGGGAATTTTTCTTTTTTTGGAAATTATTTTTTTACTCGCTCATTATACTCAATAATTCATTAAATATCGTTGATTCTGCTTCCGGTATGGTCACTTTAGATTAAAAAATTCTCAGATAGGGGTCAAAAATTTTTTTTAAACGTTTTAAGTAGGTCCAAAATTATTTTCATCATATTTTTCAATAATTTTGTTTAAGTTACTTACCATTCCATATTTAACGCTAAATTGGTTGTCAAGCATTCACAGCAATTTTTTTGAGGTCTCATGAAAATGATAAAACACAAATAATCATTTATTTCAAGTAGTAACAGTTTTAATTATCAAATAAGTAAAAATAGTTTGATGGCTTTTTTTTATAAATAATCAAATAATTCATAGTGTTCCTTTGACTTATACTTAAATCATCATTCTGTTTAAATAGTTCTAATTATAATATTATAATATATATTTTATATATAATATATTATATATTTTTATATAAAGCAAATATAATTAAAATAATCATTAAGTTTTCATTTTTTTTGTCAGGCATTCTTTCGTTGCGTTCGGAAATTCATTTTTGTACTCCTTTATTACGTGGAGAAGATACTGCTTTTGACTCTCATCCTTAGCAAGAACATTGACGTAGTCCTGAGTCAATTGTACAGCTCGTTCGGCTATATCGTTAACTACTTTAATATTTTTAACAATTTCCAATCCTTTTAGGTAATTGTCATTTTCATACCAGGTTTCTACTTCTGTTTCCAAAAAGTCTTCGCTGATACCAAATCTTTTAAAAAAACCTAAAGTATGACAATTGACAAAATAATCAATTTCTTTAGTTTGTAAATTCTTAATATCATTGTCATTGTTAATGAAATATTTCTTTGGACATCCAAATTCATAGGTGGTATCCAATTTCAAAGCTCTGATCATTTTGCGTTTAATATGTACTGATATATTCTCATCAAAAAACGCAAACGCAACAACTTCTGGGCTCAAGTACCAGAAATGATTCGTTATTTTTTTTAAAACTGCTTCAGACACACCTTTATCGACAGTTCTATAAGCATAAACAGTTTTCACAAATTGTAAATCCTGGTTTGGAGCGGCTACAGCCAGAGGTGCTGTAAACCAAAATCGCACATATACGAACACCACGAATAAACAAACGTCTAATAAACTTTTTTCTTCTTCTTTCGTTAGCTCAAAAACATCACGAAAAATGTAAATTTTCAATGAGTAAATCGCTTTCGCCATCCAACGAGCGTGGTGGAAAGCACCTGGCTTATAAAAATTTACTTTTTGATGTTCAACGGTACCAAGAAAAATTCGAGACAGTTCAAGAAGTTCTTTGTAATCATCCCGAGGCAAAACAGTGCCTAGTATATTTTTGATGGTGTAATCAGTATCATCGACTTGGCTAATCAATTTTTTATGAATCTTGTTTCCCTCTAATCCGTCTTTAAATTTACTTTTGTCTATTGTACTCCAGCAACTTTGAAATTTTTTGAACAGTGGGACATTTGGTCCAGTAGTACCTGGTAATTTTAGAGTGAAAACACTTGTCAGAACAAGTTCATAAATGTGATGTCGACATGGTAACCACAATAAATCGGTTTCTAGCATTTGTTCCAATAGTACAGCGGCTCCATTATTACAGCCAAGATTAGACGCGGTTGTATCACAACACAATCCTTTGATTGATTCTGTTAAACTCCAATCATGGAGCACACTATAAATTTCCTCGGCTTGAGTAATTCCCTTTCCGTTAGGTAAAGCAGGTACACTTAAGAGTTTTTCAATTCCACTATTACTGATTAATATAGGTACTCTATCCATTTGCTTACAAGATATACTATCTGGTATGAGTTTACCGTCCCAGTGAAGAATCGCTGCAGTAAGCTGTACGTCACCAAATAAATTTTTTATTTTTATAGCTTTCTGTTCTCGAATTTTTTTGCGCTGTTCATTAAAAGATGTTTTGTTTAAAATTAAACTGTTGACGTCAAATTGGAGCGCTTCAGATATTGCGGATATAATCCGGACCGAATTTCTATACGATACTTTACAATTATCCAAAGTGGCTACGACATTTTCAGTCATAATATTAATAACTCCTCTCTCATTTTTCCGATTGTAGTATCGTCCACCTACTTCAAATTCTGATCTTTGACTGGGTGGTGATGAAGAACTAATCATTTCCCCACTGGACATAATTCCTTCTGAACTAATTGAACTTGATGGCAAATAATTATCTAAAAAGAAAATAAATTTTATTTCTCGTTTCTACAGTTAACAAATATTTCAAAGTAAAAATTAATATAAATTTAATACTTGAAATTTTCCTCGTTAACTCAACGTTATCTGACTCGTGTTCTATACTCTGAGATATTGTTTTAATTTCTTGACAAGGTGATAGTTTTATAAAGGAATCATCATTTTCTGAAAGTGGAATCTTTGAAGTTGATGGCTCATTGAAGTGATCAACATTAACAAGTAGATTTTCTGAAATAAAGAATGGATTGAAAATTTAATCAGAAAAAATAAAGTCAATTATTCAATTATTCTATAAAAATTTATGAATCAAATGAATATTTTTTTAACTTACCGGACAACTCGTTTGGACGACTTTGCTGATTGGCCGAAAAATTCAGGTGCAAATTTCTATCTGATCGTTGATCAATCAAAAAATTTTTTATTTCATTGCTGACCATTTCAAAAATTCGACTATGAGCAATATCAAAAAGTTGTTCCAATTTAAGAAAAAACTCTTGCTCTTTCTGATGATTTGATGGTATGCCAGCATTTTTATGTACCATTCTGTACTCTTCGTGCAAACTTTCCAATTTTTTTATACATCGTTTGTCATCTAGTATAAAAATCCCAGCAAACACCCAAAATTTTTTCACTTTTTCAATTGTTATTTTACAGCCTTCATAAACTGTTGTTTTCATGTTCTTAGTGCAATGAAATAATAACCTCAAAACTTGTTTGTTAGTGGGTAATTTATTTCCACTTATATCATTTGTTAGATTATCTAGCAAAAACATTGGTTTTCGTAAATTTAAATCCATGACAAAAATTTTTTTATTCAAAAACTCAAAATTTTTAAGATTAGAAAAAAAGTCTTAAAATATATTACTTTCACTTTTCCTTATTAAGGAAATTAAATTTACAAATTTAATATTTACCAAATATTATATTTTCAAATTGTTATCACGGATATTATGACAACATATTTTAAGTAACTTTATAACATTCTTTCAAATGACCACGATAACTAAACTAGAGATACTACGTGAAAATTCAGACCATTATTTATTTTTAATTAGCTACAGTTTGTTGAGCGCCCACGTGACCGATATAGTGCAGCTCATATGTTGGTAATTATCATGTGATGGGTTTTAATTTATGCTAAAAATATTACAATTGGTACTTATGATCTCTCTATTACCTACTTAAACTAAAGTAATGAACAGTTCAAAAATTTTTAATCGAATATCAAATAGTTTTTCTAGTACAAATGGTGAAAGTATGAAAATTATTGATGACTTATGGCTTAAAAGTTTTATGAAACTGATGATAAGAGCGTCTGATAACAAATTTAGCGTTGAATATTGAATGGTAAGTAACTTAAACAAAATTATTGAAAAATATGATGAAAATAATTTTGGACCTACTAAAAACGTTTAAAAAAAATTTTTGACCCCTATCTGAGAATTTTTTAATCTAAAGTGACCATACCGGAAGCAGAATCAACGATATTTAATGAATTATTGAGTATAATGAGCGAGTAAAAAAATAATTTCCAAAAAAAGAAAAATTCCCATGTTATTTAAATGGAAAAAGTATCGTGATTTAGGCAGGGTTAAATGGCATCGAAAAAAATTATTTCTTTTTTTAAAGTTGTTTTTGGGTCGAAAACAAATGATTTTGACGATACCCAAGTGGATTAAGCCAACTTGGTAAATAACGGACACCCTACTGTTACATTAAGAAATCCCTTAACATGTTACTATAGTACGTGTTGTATGCTGACTGTAGTAATAAATGTTTGAAATTAAATTCTTGGAAAGTTACTTTTTTTCCCTTTTAATTCTTCTTTAATCCTTAATAAAATTTGGAAGAAGATTATCTGTATCCCTATAGTTTACAAATATCAAAAATCTAAGTGATTTTGAATTCCGGTAATTTTTCCATTTTCACTTCTGGCTGAAAAATTTAATAATTAACACTGTGTCATTGATATAAATGGAGGAGAATAGAACAATTAAACCTCTAGTAAGAGATGGTAATTTACTAAGAATTAACAATTATTATTTCTTTATCATAAAACCAGGTACGCTAGTTTAATTTAAAACTTAAAATATAATTTTCAAAGTACATGAAAGTGATTTTTTATTTGAAGATCAGATCCCAAATAATTCTTTAAACTCATCTAATTCATCACAAGTACCCGACGATGAAACTCATTGTAAGTATAACTTGACTTATATATGAAAGACAATTATTAATTTTCGTTTTATTCACAGTACATGATGAGAGATTAGATAGCACATATAAACGTGAAGAATAACTTTATTGATCTAAATTTCGAAATGGATAAATGGTTATTTAAGGTAAATATATAGATTTAAATTAAATTTAATTTACAAGGAGACGGCAAGGGTGTGGGATTCTCAAATCAAACGGGGGTTCCGCGTGTAGTCAGCACTCAGGTAGTGTATTCATATACTCAAACCCTAGAGCGCACTACTTAACCATTGCCAAGAAAAAAATTGTTAAAGTTTGAAAAAAAAAAAAATTTTTTTTGTATTAAAATTTAATAAATCGTTATAAACAATTTTTATTGAACTTTTTCCGTTCATAAATATTTCTCGGTGTTCAGATAATTGTGACGCATACCAGGCATATTTGATTATTTTTGAAAAAATTGGAGAAGAGAGCTGATGATGAACAATTGATTGAATTTTTAATTTAGAGTTAATTTCCCGATTTTCTTCAATTAATTGCGAACAATTTTGTATTTTTTTAATTAAATTTTTAACTTGTCTGTAAAAGTTAACATCGCACGGCTGTATTAGTGGAGTACACTTTGGAGGTATTACTTTAACAGTACAAGTAGACATTTTCTCATCATACGCCAAAAACCAAAATGATACATAAATAAATACTATGAATGAACAAATATCCAAAAGATTTTGTTGCGTTTCAAGATCTAACTCGAAAATGTCCCGAAAAATATATAGTATAGGATCCCGCTATACAACGACCTTCACCGAGATGCTTATTTAATGAGACGTATTTTTTATGTTATTAAATATGCCAATAAATATATCCTATATGGGTTGCCTAACAAATTTCAGTCCAGAGTATTTTTAATTAATAATTAAAAAAATTTTTTTTTTTAAACATTGCACCGGTGTGATAATTAAATAAATTTGATACCAATCGAAAGTTTGAAGCCCATAGAATATACAAACGTTAGGTTGCCTATTTTTTTCCGGTCACAACCACGGGTTGCCAGGTGTAAACAGGTAAATCTATACTAGCATTTTGCAACGTTTTGATTATTGAATCAAACTTAGATAAACTGAAAGATTATTTCATAAGGAACACGGTGGTATAGGGTTGCCTGCGAAAAATCCTCTGGACTGAAATTTGTTAGGCAACCCATATAGGATATATTTATTGGCATATTTAATAACATAAAAAATACGTCTCATTAAATAAGCATCTCGGTGAAGGTCGTTGTATAGCGGGATCTTAGACTAATATATTTTCAGTGAATAAATCGCTTTTGACATCTAGCGTGCATGGTGAAATGCAACTGGTTTATAAAATTTGATTTCATTGGCACTCTAATAATGCAACTAAAAATTGCTTAACAAATAAATGTGAATAGAGACAGAAAAAATACAAATAAGCGGCAATATTATTAAAAATGTATTCAATACATCGTATTGTTAACATTACTGTAACTATTAATCATTTTGAAAAAATTTTTTGAACATTTATAGATAAAATAAATAATTATAACACAAAAAACTTTACAGCAAGACTGCAAAACTATGATAATAACTATAAACACAACTTTAACCACAAATAACTTCTAAAGGAATAATTTTATCAAAAAATTATAAGAGAACTTTTTTGTAGAGCATTCAATTTCTCATCAGAATATGCATTGATCATAATCGTGGTGACATTTTTTTTAAGAAAAAAAAATAATTGCAAAAAGTTCCAAATTCCCATGTTATTTAAATGGGAAATGTAACTCGACTTCGGCACGGTTCAATTTGGTAATTAAGAGCTTATTTGGGTAAGATATTTTTTTTTTAGGTCAAGAACTGAAAATCCACGGGGCGATCGCGAAAAAAAAGTCAACTTGGGAAATAACGGACACCCTAATGAATACACTACCTGAGTGCTGACTACACGCGGAACCTCCGTTTGATTTGAGAACCCCACACCTTTGTCGTCTCCTTGTTAGATATAATTTTTAGTATAATTATCCAAATTAATCTTTCAGAAAACTTTACAAGATTCAAAATATTCTGATGAAGTTTTAAAAATAATTGATAATTTTAAAACGAACTCGACGAATAAACCAAACTCAACGGAGAATAATTTATTAGGGTCTAATGAAGCTCTGGAAATAAACAATGGAATTGAAAGCGAATCATTAAATCAAGTATATTTTTTTTTAACGTGATTTATAAATTTTTTATTTATTATAGATTAAAAAAAAAACGATTATATAATTATATGAAGTAATTAATTTAAACTTGGCAGTTAAAAAAAATGCTTTTTCAACCATAGTTGTGAAGAAAATAGACACATGTAAGATGGTTTGATGAACTGTACTAACTTTATTTTTTTAACTTCCCGCTAAGAAAATTGAAAATTTTCAAAAATCGGGAAGTTATTGTTTTTACTCTGTTTTTCGAAAATCGAGTTTTATCAGATCTCGACGTTTTGAGGTCCTAGGAAGCTTGCTTGACTATTCCCGCGATAGTGTCTATGTCTTTATGTATGTATGTGTATGTGTGTGTGTGTGTGTGTGTGTATGTGTGTGTG